>NC_135624.1:42849250-43076750 GCF_053574225.1 Canis aureus | reverse complement strand
TCATCATCCACCATTTGGGAAAAAAGGTCGTGAACATAACCACATGCATCGATTATCAGTGTCTGCTGTAACTTAGGCGGATATCATGCCACAAATTCTAAGTCATCCTCACTTATCAAAAAATCCAGACACTGGCTTTTTAGAGACTTGACTTTTCAAACTACTGGGGAAGTGTTCAGGATATCATCAAGCAGCACATTTTTAGCAAATACTCTAGTGCATCACTCGGCTTTTCTTAAGACAACAGGTTGAGGAGAAAGAAAACATGAGAAAAGAAATCAAAGGTTTCTCTTCCCATACTCTGAACTATGAGTAACCAAAGATGATGGCAGGAGGCTGTCATATAATCAGAAAAAAAATGAGGGGATTCCTGGGTGGCTCAGTGGTTTGGCACTTGCCCTTGGCCCAGGGCGTGACCCTGGAGACCCGGGATCGAGTTCCACGTCGGGCTCCCTGCATGGAGCCTGTTTCTCCCTCTGCCTGTGTCTCTGCCTCTCTCTCTCTGTCTCTTATGAATAAATAAATAAAATCTTTTAAAAAAAGAAAAAAAAGAAATAAAACTTAGAGAAAAGTTAGAGATCCATCCCCCTCAAACTATATTTAAGCTCTGAATATAAGAGGCAACAAGAATTTCAAAAGAAAGCCCATGTCTACATTAGATCTCAGAAGAAGACATTTTACTCAAAACTTACCATCAATCTCCTTGTCAAAGGATGTACTCGTGTGGGTTTTGTTCAGGTCTCAGAACGTCAAATCTTCCATACTGTGTTTGAGCTCGTGACCTCTCCTGACACCTAGAAAAAAAAATTCTTGAAATACTAATGGCCTTTGTGTTAGGACTTCCTATGCAAGGAAGCATTGATAGAATTATTTGGAACAACATTGTGCAAATAGAGTCCGAGAAATTATATGGCGGGGGTGAGGGAATGTATTTACACGTGTGGTGAATTTTTGTTCATATTTGTTTCATTGGACTATTATATTTAAAAGTCACTGAATAATTTAGTTTAAGATCGCTTCCAAAGCTGTCAGATGGAATGTCAGCACTAATAGAATCTACCAAGGAACATCTAAGTCTTATGTCACTTTTCTTTAATAAGCACAACTAGGTATTCAAAGAAGCACAAAGTAATGGTATTTCAGGGTTTTTTTTTAAAGTTTTGGATTTGTCTATTTTATTTGAATAATGATGACTATCTTTCACAGCATCTCTCTGGACTTCAAATTAAAAGATTAAAAAAAATAAAAAATAAAAAATAAAAAAAATAAAAATAGATAAAAATAAAATATTCCAGGCATAAGACAAGCAAACACTTTGCACTTTGAACCAAAGCATTTTGAACAGTGAGAAAAGTATTAGCACACTTATATGACAATAAACTCCAAAGATAAGTCAGATATTCTATAATTCGACTTTACATTCATTATACGTTTGTGGAACGCCAATTTCGAACATGCCAGCAGGTAAGAGCTCTACTGAGTTGCGCTGAAGTTTCCAGTACCTGAACAGAAAAACGGAGAGTCTCGAATATTGGAGAAAATGCTCCAGTGTGAAAGAAAATAACCCAGAGCATCAGAAACCGCAAGACACATAGGTTATAATTGTAGTTCTGATGCTACTTAGCACGTATACGTAGAGGTCATAGAGGTAGCTTGTTTCTATTGTTTTGTAAACTAACGATCTCTGATTCTGTCCTAATATTTTTCTCTTTTTTTTTTGTAAATGTTGAATACCAATTTAATAAAAAATTGTATTACAATCAAGAAAGGATGTTGTATTTTGTCAAATGCTTTTTCTGCATCAATTGAGAGGATCATATGGTTCTTGTCATTTCTTTTATTAATATGATGCATCATGTTGATTGATTTGTGAATGTTGTACCCTTGCACCCCTGGAATAAATCCCACTTGGTCATAGTGAATAATACTTTTAATGAACTATTGGATCCTATTGGCCAGGATCTTGGTGAAAATTTTGGCATCCATGTTCCTTAAGGATTTTTTTCCCATTTATTTATTTATTTATTTATTTATTTATTTATTTATTTATTTATTTATTACTTTTTAATTTATTTATTTTTAATTGGAGTTCCATTTGCCAACATATAGCCTATCACCCAGTGCTCATCCCATCAAGTGCCCCCCTCAGTGCCCATCACCCAGTCCCCCAATCCCCTGCCCACCTCCCTTTCCACCACCACTTGTTCATTTCCCAGAGTTAGGAGTCTCTCATATTTTTCGATAGTCTTTCATGAGTATTCTAATGAGTTTCACCTATTTGTTCCCTTTTGGCATCTATGTGGCATTCGGAACGCACATGGCAGTTTTTCCATACACGCCATCAAGGACCAGTTAGCAAACAGGAGGGAGAATTAATTCCCTCTGTAACACAGAAATAAGTTGAACTGTCAGCTGACACCATGTATGGGAAGTTCTAAGTAGAGTTTGAAAAACTTTCATTTATAATCCGACTTGTGAGCGCCCTACCTCTATTTAGCCAAAAAATATTTTTTTTCTAACCACGAAGATTTAGGAGTGAATTACTACTTCTACGACACACTTTCCGATTCATGATGGACAGCTGCCCTCTCGTCCATAAAACACTCACATAGTTTTCAGGAAGACAGTATGCACCAAACACTATTGGCAAGAATCTCAACTGCCCTATTATGGAGAAAACAAACAAACATGGAATTTGGCCAAGGGCCTCATGAAGATTGGACTGTTACCAGTTAATCCAGGCTCTTCCTTAAATCCAGTGATTCCATGGGCCTACCTTCAGGGTTCAAGGATTCCACTAACACGTTGCCTTCACTTGGTGCCGGGTCTTCCCAAGGGTCGTCACTCTGTCCAGGGAGAATGTTTGAAAAGAATTTCATCTCTCTCCATCCCATGGAGCCTTTTCTGGCCTCTCGGTCTCCTAAGGGGTAATTACACTTGGAATGGGACATGGGACCACTGTGCTGACTCCCTGTGCTCCACCCACTGCCTCCGAGTCAGCGGGCTGCCCAGGACGGACAAGGAAGGAAGAGAGGAGAACAGAACAGGTCCCCAGCCTGACCACAGAGGCAGTCGTTTGCGTAGCTGGGACGTATCAGGTCACTGAACTTCCTCTGCTGTTCCTCCTCTACGTCCTTATAAGAGGATTTGGATGGGACCAAAAAGAAGGAAATGATTCCTTTATCGACTTTGACCAGGTGCAGTCAGAATCAATTCCTTGGCTCTTCTGCTTTGGTCTGTTTCATACGCAACAAATCCGGGTAGCAAGAGGTGCAAAAATGTGTCAGCAACCAGGTAATCATTCACCAATCATCAGTCAGGAAGGAATATAGGATGAGGCAAGCCTCGAGCTTATCATTGACGACGTAAAGGTTGACCTGTATTACTGATACCAACAGGAAGGCGACAGTCCATTCAGAGTACTTCATGAACTCACCAATCAGCCCTTTTCAGCACCCAATTATACAAGTATGTATCTAGAAAATTCAAGTGAATCATTTTAGCATTTTAAGGATCAGTAATAGAGATTTTAAAATGGCCAATACAGGGACACCTGGGACCTTTGGCTCAGGCTGTGACCCCAGCGGGGTCCCGGGATTGAGTCCCGCTTCAGGCTCCCTGCATGGAGCCTGCTTCTCCCTCTGCCTGTATCTCTGCCTCTCTCTGTGTCTCTCAGGAATAAATGAATAAAATCTTTTAAAAAAATGGCCAATACAAAATACCTTTTAAAACTACCACTTTTAAGAAGAAAATTGCACATAAATCACTCAGAAATACAACTGGAAACATAATCATTCATCGTAATAACTCTAACAAAAGAAAGGAGAGGAGGAGGATACAGAAAACTAATCCTACCATAATTGGGGTGCCTGGGCGGCTCGGTCTGTTAAGTGCCGACTCTTGATTTAGGCTCAGACCACAATCTCAGGGTCGTGGGATCCGGGCCCTGTGAGGCTCTGCCCTGGGCATGGAGCCTGCTTAAGATTCTCTCCCTCTCTCTCTCTGCCCCTGCCCCACCTCTCTCTCTTTCCCTTTTATAAAGAAAGTAACTTTGCCCTAATTAAAAAAAAAGGTAGAAAAAAATAACAATAATTGTAACAACATATTTAAATTACCTACGTGAATTAATACATAAAATTTTACCAACCTGTATATTTTAATGAATCTATTCATTATCTATTGAATCTATTCAATCTATTACTGAGCTTCAGTCCATGACTGTCATTATTGTAGCCTCTAGGGATCCAGAGGGGAACCAAATCCCTGCCGTAATAAGAACTAAACATATCCTCCAGGGCCGGGGACCGGTAAGTGTTGGGAAAGAAAGTGCAGTAGGGGACAGCATGAGGGCTGCGAGGGCCATAGTATGAATAGGAGACGCAGGAAAGCTCTCTCTGGCTGAGGTGACGCTTACACCAAACTCAGACACAGTGTTGAAGAAGATATGGTTCTGTTTCTTGATCCGAAAATTAAAAATCAGCAAGAAACAGACAGAAAGATCCACAGTGATGGTGGCAGGACAGCGGAGCCGAGGCTTCTGGTGCTTGTCCTCTCGCAGAAACATCTACTCCAACAACTATTCATGTAAAAAATACCGTCAGAGGAACTGGGGATTCCAGGTGAGCGATGACAGCACCTGCAGGGAGCACGGGGAGCAGCCCCGCATCCCTTCCCAGCACAGCCGGGGAGCACCGAGGGAGAAACCCGCCCTGTGGTTGGAAGGACAAGAGGCCAGGAACACCGCATGCCCCCATGGACCTCATCGCACCCCTCCTTGACCGCAGGCCACCCCCAGCCCTGGGCTCCCGCCACCGCGGTGCCAGGACAGCCTCTCAGCCTGAGGCTCCTGCAGACCAGGAGTCTGGGTCTTCCGCCACAGAGCAGGCTCTAGGTCACTCTGCACACCCAGCTCCAGCTCAGCCTCACGGACCCAGGGCCTGGGTCCACACCCACGAAACCAGGCAGCAACCTGCCCTGCAAATAGGCCACCCTCCTGAAGGCCGGGCATCAGGCCTCCTCCCTGACCTGGGTGCCCTGCAGGCCAGACCCCAAGACCAGGCTCATTCCCGAGGACCAAGGACCAGGCCTCCTCCTCCTCCTCCAAGGATCTGGGTGCCCTGCAGCCCAGACCTGGGACAGGCTCATCCCCGGAGACCAGGGACCAGGCATCCTCCTCCCCCGTGGACCTGAGTGCCCTGCAGGGCAGGCCTGGGACCAGGCTTATCCCCGGGGACCAGGGACCAGACCTCCTCCTCCGCTAAGGACCTGGGTAACCTGCGGCCCAGACCTGGGAAGGCTTATACCCGGGGACCAGGGACCAGACCTCCTCCTCCCCCAAGGATGGGTGCCCTGCAGCCCAGACCGGGGACCAGGCTCATCCCTAGGGACCAGGGACCAGCCCTGCCTCTAACAACAATGACCTGGGTGTCGTGCAGCCCAGACCTGGGACAGGCTCATCCCCAGAGACCAGGGACCAGGCCTCCTCCTCCCCCGTGGACCTGAGTGCCCTGCAGGGCAGGCCCAGGACCAGGCTTATCCCTGGGGACCAGGGACCAGACCTCCTCCTCCTCCTCCCCCAAGGACCTGGGTGCCCTGCAAGCTAGACCCGGGACCTGGGCATGCAGGCACCACACTGGTCACCAGCCATAACCTTACTCTTATTTTACCAGGCAATTGTACAAATCCGCATCTTCCATTCCAGCAGGAAGTAAATCTCTCTCACTGGGTAATTTCTTTAAGCCCTCGGATTTTCCAAAATCCTGGGGAGACCCTGGTTCTGAAGCTCTGGTCCCTCCATCAGGGCATGTCACCCAGGGCCGTGGTCACCCCTGTAGACCTGTCCTGCACAGTTGCTGCCGGGAACCTGCCCCCACTCCGTGGAACCCAGTTCCTGATCCCGCTTCCTGCCCAGGACTCAGGGAGGGACCCAGACCTATTGTCTCCAGTCCTCACTGTCACGTCCAGACCCTGTTCTCCAAAGCCAAGGAGCCAGCAGCCTACTGCTTCAAGAGCTTTTCTCATCAGCCACCAGCTGTGCTGAATCCCTCAGCCCTACCAAGGGCCCACACACCCTTGGCTCCAGCCCGAGCGATCCCTAGGTCCCCAGGTGTGGCTACAGCCGCGTTAGAGACCCAGTGGGGCCGACCCAGACACAGACTATGCCTGGCGATGCTTGATGAGGTTTGTATATGATTTCAATATGTACTCGGTTATGAAATTAATTGCCCTCTCCACACCCTGCACAATAGTAGGGACGGCGGGTGGTGGGGGGACCATACAGGGTGGATGGATATGTGCAGATACGGAGATAATGGGGACAGTGATGACATATGGACGGCTGCCCTCACCCGTGTTCCTACAAGGGTCATGAAACATGATACGTACTTGCGACTTTCTTGCTCTTCTTATTGCGTCCTAAGTCTGCCCTCTGTCAGCACCTCAGTGGACTAGGGTCTTTTCCTGGTAGGGTGACCCAGAACTTTCTTCGCAGGTCATCTTCGCTTTTGTTGGCCCTGCTTGTATTACAGGATTATAATCCTCCATTGACCTTTACGTGTGGGTTGCTTCTCATTACTAGTAACTGGAATCCCCGTCCTGAGTTCCAGACATCCCCCTTCTTGCACGCACGGCATGGTCCTAAGACTCTTCTCCATTGATAAACAGGATCAATCAGTCAGCCAAGCAGCAACTTTTTTTTTTTTCTGTAGGTTTGGTGTCATCAGAAGCTAAAAATGGCCTCGTGGAAGTCTCAACTTTCAGTGTAGTGGACCACACTTTGGGTCCAGATGCCAACACTCCTCCTTTGAATTGATATCAAGATACTGGTAGTGTAACATCATGGAGATAGAGCCAAACTATGAGAGTAACATTCATGAACATCGTCCATTCCTACTTGTACCTCTTGGTCCCCAGGCTCATATATTCTTTTGTTTCAAGGATTCTGATTATCAAAACCAAAACAAAACACACTGTCATTGGTTAGAACCGTATACTCCACCCTGAGTTCTTGAGCTATTATTTCCCACCTTCCTCGCTTCTTTGAATACACGGTCACTTTACTTATCAAACCAATCTTCCACGGAATAAATACCTTGGCTGAAAAAGTGTCCATCGCCTCCAGGATGAACACAAAGTCTCGTGCCGCCAAAGCTCTTCACAATCAATTTCTAGACTATTCCTTGCCGTGTGTGGCAGGGACCGCAATAGGTCCTTCAGTTTCCCCAACAGCCCCGTAAGTCAGATCTTAGTGTCACTCCGTTCCACAAAGAAGAAAATCGAAGCACAGAAAGTGTGAGAAAATTGCCTATGGTCCCACAGCTGGTAAATGGCAGAACTGGGATTCATAGCCAGACAGTCAGAATCCAGAGCCTGTGTCTCCAACCACGGTGACACATTGCCCGGCATCATCCTCTCTGGAGGCCACTGGGACGTGAAGACGCTTTGCCATCTGCAGGTGTCGTGCTCAGCAGGGGACACATGACTCCCTCCCATATCTTGGGAAATCCTAGCTGTCATCAGAGGCACTGCTTCAAGCCAAGTCCCCCAAGAAGGCTGCCGTGTTCTACACCCTGCTCTTCTGAGCCACTTACAAGACTTGGTGTCCTTGCCTAGACGTCTGAAAACCAATAATTTTGGGATAGAGCTTGCATCCCATTTATCTATGACACATCTTTTCTCCCCAATCCTAATATGACAAAGCCATATTGCACTCGCTTCCGTTCCCTCACGTCTGTTCACTGAGGGTCACATGCTTAGTTTGGATTCCAGAAATGTGGGGGGAGTTTTCTGCAATTACTTACCCCATAACATCATTAGCCAACTTACCTATTTTATTCGGAGACTTGTATGTACTTCCCAAGCAGGCTCAAGCGCCTTCTCCGATTCCCATTGCCGCCTACATGGAAGGAGACGAAAACGGGAAGAGGGCGAGCCTGGTGGGGCGGATGCAGCTACCGGCAGCTGTCCCCATGTTCCTAACACAGGATTCCCCGCAACTGCGGAGGAGAAGGAGCACGGGGAGTACAGATAATTTTACCTTAGGGGAGAATGTTCTGAAAAACAGATTTCTCCTCCTTCGGAAGAAAGCAAACTATACTATTTCCCAGCCAGCAAACAAAAATGTTGACAGAAAACGTATCGACAATGCTGTCTCCAGGTAAAATCTGCACAGACAGCGAGGCACTCCAAGGAGACCTCCAAAGGTCAAAGCAGATATGTCAACTGCAGCTCTCATACCAGGGCCTCTTCTAGGCCCTTCTCCGGCTTCCCAATGGCTTCATTCGGCAAGTGCGAAGCGATATGTAGCATATGCAACACGTGCACCAAAGCAATTATCAATATGTAAAAAAAAAAAAATCTAAAAGATCACTGTTTCCATCAGTCTTAACATTTTTCTTTTATTGCAATAAATTATCACTCCTTCCAGACTTGCACGCCACTGCTTTCCAGATCTTGCACACATTTTACTTTCTATCCCCTCGACGTCAGGTACTCAGATGTCATCTACCTTGAGATTCCTCAGACAAGGTTGAAGAGAGAAAACGGTTAAGATCACAGAGAAGAGAGAGCGAGAAGGTAAGAAGAGTGTGGAATGCTAACTGGGGCAGGTGCAGTGCGGAGAATCAATATGGATTTTCCAGATATTGACTAATATTAAGAGGAGTCTTCCATTGTGCTGCATATAAGCAACGCTTTTAGGACATCTTATGTTCTTTTATGAAAGCTATGTCCCCATCCAAAGTCACCTTGCCACCAAATCGTGCATTTTGAATTTTTCAATGTGCTCTGCGTTAACGAAAGACTTCAAAAAGCTCAGAATGGGACCAGGACAAAACGTTTCCACCAGAACGAGTGATCTTTCTTTTCTTAAAGGAACTGTGCCTTGCAACCTAGATACCCACCCAGAGCTGTAAAATTTTTTTTTTCTTATCAAGGGATCTCCAAAAAAAGGCCAGCAGTTCTCTGGAGGGGAGTGCTTCTTGATGAGCAACCCTTGAGATCGCTTCCAGGAAAGCGCCAGTCTCCTGCAGCTGCATGTTCCACGGGACTCTCTTCTTAAAATTTATTTTTTTAAGATTTTAATATAATCATACATGAGATGTACAACGTGAGGATTTGCTCTACACGTGTATAGTGAGATGATCGCCGTGGCCAGGCTCACGGAGGAATCATCTCCCATAGCTGCCCGGGCATGTACGTGTGCGTGTGCATGCGGAAGAGCACCCGAGCAAGACTCTCTCGACAGATTTCTAGGATGCAGTGCATCAGTACTGACCCAGTCATCATGATGTGATGAGGTCTCTGACCCTTGGTGGCCACACGCAACTGTGACTTTGCACCTTCTGGCCAACCACCAGCCTGCTAACCAGCACTTGACTCTCCGCCTCTGTGTGTTTGAGTTTTTTTAGATTCCACGTCTGAGCGAGACGATGCAGGGGACATGATGCTAAGCAAATAAGCCAGACACAGAAGGAGACCATCTAGGTGAGGCGGGCCTGGGGGTCCTGCGGCCTTGCAGCAGGTAACGTGCCTTCCAGAGCTCGCTGTGTCTGTGCTCAAGCACCGCGGGGGGGTGGGGGGGGGTCTTTTCTTTTTCTTTTTTTGGTTTGAGTACTTGAGTACTGTTTTTTTTTTATTTTTTAATTTGTTTTATTTTATTATTTTATTTATTTTATTTTATTTTATTTTATTTTATTTTATTTTATTTTATTTTATTTTATTTTATTATTTTTTGCATTTGTTTTTATTTAAGTTCGATTTGCTGACATACAGGACAACACCCCGGGCCGACGTCCCAGGTCACTGTCAAGGGCACACCAGGTGGCTGAAGCCTTCTGAGCCAAGTTGCGCCTCACAAGCCTTCCCGGAGGGGGCAGAGGCTGCCTGTTCCCTCCCGCAGTCCATCCCTTCTCGTGCCTTCTGCCCGCTGAGCCTTGCCGCCCCGAGAAACACCCTTCTACCAGTGGACAAAGGCATCGCCCAGTCATCAGTTGTTTCTTCCCGCACCTGTTAGTTTTATAATCGCGTTAGTCAGCACACATATAACCGCACAACTAAATCACATTCATTTGAATTGAGCGAATTGTTGCTTATAACTGTCCCATGGACTGCTTCCACAGAGAGAGCAAAGAGAAAGAGGCTTATTCTACGAAAACTAAGTTTGATGCCTTTAGAAATGATTTTATAAAATCAAGTACTAAAGAAAAATAAAATACTGTCAAATTATCGTGGGTGAGGAAACGACAAAAGATCAAGAGAAGATTCCCCAGGTCTGAGAGGATAGTAGCCCAAAAGAGGCTTTAGATCTTCACTCCACCTCGAAGAACCAGAGTGACCTCTGTGCTGGTGTGAGGTCCGTGCATCGAGATGGGTCAAAACTCTAATCAATATATCAACAGTTTAGTCCTTTTGAGAAAGACCTTGGGGTGACAAGAAGGTTAAAAAACAAATATGCACTTATTATATGTATGAGGTTTGTGTCATTTTTTAAGGTCTCCCCCCACCACCCTTTAATCTTTGGTAAAAATGTCTTCATGGACCATCTTAGCCCAGACATCTTTGCGTGTCCTTTGCCAACAACCAGCATTGCCTGGCTCTCGAGATACATGGAGAATTGCAGGCAAGAATGTGTGAGGTTGTGGCAGCCTAAGAGCACAGGACATGCTTGTCATGTCGATTCTACTGCTTGTGTAGGAGTCGATCTGTGAGCAAGTTTGTTATCTGCTTCATTGATTTCTCGCCTTATACCAGAAATAAAGCCAGCTCCCATGGCCACTTGAATAATACCATGAATTAATATAAATTTCTGGACTTTAGGAAAATTAATTAACATTCTGAATCAGTTTCCTTACAATACGGAAAAGGGTAAGTGAAACACCCTCTAAAAACCCAAGCATACAGAATGTGTCCAATAAATGTTAGTTTTTTTTTTCTTTATCTGGTGAATGAAAGGATATACTTTTGCTGCATAAATGTATGGTGATTATGAGATTGTTCCATGCTTCTGGGTAGTTCTTTGTGTTTTTTAAATAGAAATATTTTCCTATATATCCTAATTAATTGCAGAGAATGACAAGGTGGGATAAATAGAGCAGATATAACGATCTCCTATTTACATTTTATAAAACTGAAATGGATAGACATGAAATGTCTACATCAAGTTCTTTCAGAGTGTTGACATAAGTTTATATTCAAATAAGCCTATTTATGAGCCTATTACTCTCATTAGCTTCTGCAGCTCTATGAGATGTCTGAGGATTTTTTTTTTAAAGTTCATTACTCTTCCATAATGTTCTTCTTTAGAGGCTACAAATAATCAGCAGAAAACATAACACTTTAACTTCATGCCAACACACGAAAGAAAGAATAAAAGATAGAAACAAAAGCAAATTCCTCCTGAACACAATGGAAAGAAAGCCTTTGTCCTTCAAACCCACTGTTTGAGAGAGGAGCAGACAATTAGAAGCCCCTGTAACTATCCTGATTCTCCATCCTGGTTTTACCCCAGACAAGGGGGATGGATCACTGGGACTATGGTCGGGTTTGCAGACATACAGCCGGTGCCCGAGTAGCCAGGAAACTTCTGGATGGGTCCTACTACTTCATAAGATCTCAGAACCATGTCGGAACTATGATGAGAATCTGTTCAGATGCAGGAAACTCTCCCCCCTTCCTTGACGGAAGAGAAATCTACTCTCAACTAGTGACACTTTGTACCACTGCCTTAGTTCTAGTCATATTTAATTTCCTCTTTTCACCCCGTGCCTCCCATGAGGCAACTGTTCCATGAATCGGCTTTGGCCTAATCGATACCTTCATATTAGTGGAATCACAAAGTATATATTCTTCATGTCTGGTTTACTTTATTCATGTAATGTTTTTGAGATTCACACATGTTATTGCTGGAATCAACAGCTCGGTCCTTTTTATTACTAGGTTGTGTGTCCTTGTATCAATATACAGTGATTTTCTTAATAATTCTCCTATTAGCGGGCTTTTTGCTTTTCCTATCACGAATATAGATTCCATGAAATGCTTACACATTGTGGACATAGGGTTTTTATATTTTTCTCTTGAAAAAATAACTAAGAATAAAATTGTTGAGCATGCAGTTGTGTGTGTTTACCTCTATTCGAAACCGTGAAATGGTTTTCCATGATACCATGGTCAAATGGTCAAACTATTTCCGTCAAATGGTTTTTGAAACCGTCAAATGGTTGCACCATTTAACATTCTCATTAGCAGTGTGTAAGAGACCCAGTTGTTGCACATCTACACCAACATTTTACATTGTCAGCTTTTAAAATGTTAGCTGTTCTAAATATAATATATTTATGTATTTTTATATTATCATATATATTTATATATATCATATATATTTATCTATAATATTTAGAACAATCCTGCATTGTGGTTTTAATTTGCATTCCCTTCAAAACTAATATGTATATTTCCCTTGTTTTTGGCCATCCATAGGTCTTCTTTTGTGAAATGCCCACTTCTTTATCAGAAGTCTTGTCTTTAATAGAGATTTTTCAGAGTTCTATATATATCCTAGAAAGAAGTCCTTTGACAGACACTTGTGCTGTAAATATTTTCTCCCGGTTATGGCTTCCCTCTGCATTTTTTTCTTTAAAGAGGAGATTTTAATTAAGTCTGAGTATAGAAATTAAGTCCAATTTCTACGGTTAGGTGTCTTATGACAAAAAAATCTTTCCGATCCCAAGATTGTGAAGATATTCTCCAGGCTTAGCGTTAACATTTAGATCAGAGTTCATCAAGTCTTGACACTTTCGACATTTCAGAATGGGGAATCCTTTGTGGAGGAACGGGGTTATCCAGTGTGTTGCAGGACATTTAGCAGTATCGATGGCCTCCATCTACTAGATGTAGTAGGAGTGGTGGCAGTGGTACTGGTAGCTTTCAAGGTCATTTTTTCCCATATGTTAATCTTTGTCAAAAGAGACTCTCTATTCCACACTGCCTTGAATTGGCATCTTTCTTCAAAATCAATTGACCTTACTGTGTGTCTATTTATTTATTCTTTATTCTATTTCACTAGTCTATGTGTTTATTTTACTCTACTTATTAAACATTTTCTTGAATACTCTAAATTGCATTTTTATATAAATTTAAGTTATTGGTCAACTTCTACAAAAATTCTGGTCGATTTTAGTTGATATTGCACTGAAACTACAGATACCTTTAAAATGTCATCTTTCAATCCAAAACAGAGTATATTTCCTCATGTATAAGGGTTCTATAATTTTCCAGAAAAACTTATATTAGAGCTGTAAATGTAGAAGTCTTACACATATTTTGTAGAATATATTCCACATACTTAAAGTTTGCTGATAGTATTATAAATTGTATTGATTTTATATTCTAATTGTTTGTTACTTGTATATTGCATTTCTAATTTTTATAAAATGATCTCAAATCCAATATTTTAACTTCACTTTGAAATTCAGTAATTTGTAGATTTCTTTGGATTTTTTACTTTGCAGTCATATTGTTTGCAAATAACGAACTTTATTTTTCCCAATCTTTATGACTTCTTTTTTCTCATGTGTGTCACTGGGGAGGACCTTTATCATAATATTTAATAGATTTCGTAAAAGTGGACATTCACATATTCTTCTTGATCTTAGTGGGAAAGAATTTAATATTTTTATCATGAAGTATGTTAGTTTTATGTTAGATTATGTTATGTTAGATTATGAAGTATGTTAGTATGTTAGATTTTCATATCCAATGAGTTCCTTTCTATTTTTAGTTCAAGTGTTGAGCTTTGCTCTAGCAAGCAGCCAACAGTACCATGATACCATGGAAGCTTTGTTTTGGGTTGTTTAAAGTCAAGGGTATTTTGTTTTTTCTCTTAGCTTTATAAAATAACCTTTAATCCTTGGCCTTGAGTCTAAATACAGGGCTCTTCTGGGATTTTAAGGAAGCATTCATTGTGTTTACCACTTGAATTCCAAACTCTGACTTTGCAACATGAGAAGCTATTGAAATTTCTGCTCAACTCTCAGCCTCTCAGCTACTTCCCTCCTCTGGGTGATATTTGATTTATAACAAATGATCTATAATTTGATTTATAATAAATTTATTTATAATAAATTTATAATAAATTGGTCTTTGTGCTCTTTTCTGACACAGAACTAAAACTCTTAGAATGTAGGAC
This sequence comes from Canis aureus, assembly GCF_053574225.1. Taxonomy (NCBI): domain Eukaryota; kingdom Metazoa; phylum Chordata; class Mammalia; order Carnivora; family Canidae; genus Canis; species Canis aureus. The sequence goes on along the minus strand of NC_135624.1, from coordinate 43,062,568 downwards.
AGCTTCTGAGTTGGTGAACATGTGGGGATGCTGGGAGAGGGACATGTTCCAAGAGGGCATGGAAGCCCGTTCCCCACACCTCGCCCTATGCATCTCTTCTACTTGGCTGTTCCTGAATGATAGCCTTCTATAATAAACTGGTAATCTGGTAGGTAAGATGTTTCTCTGGGTTCTCTAATCAATCCAAGATTGGGGGTCTTTAGAACCTCATATATCTAGTGGGTTGATTAGAAGCACAGGTGACAACCAAGACTTTTGATAAACATCTGAAGTGGTGGTGATAGGAGAGCCGTCTTATGGGGCTGAGCCAGTGGCCTATGAGATGTAACACCATCTCTAGGTAGATTGTAGGTGTCAGAGTCTCATTGAACTACAGGATACCCAACTGGTAGCAGAGAATTGCTTGGTGGTGTGGTGAAAACTCCCACATGATGGAACTGGTCCCAGAATATTACTCTGCATAGGTAGGTTAGGAATCAGCCAAGGATTTAAGTGGAATTAATAAGCATGTTTGGTGGCTTCCCTCTGTCTGGTTCTCTTATTTCTCAGAATTTTCCCTTCAGTTCCAGATAGCCTACAATCCAAATGTCAATATTTATGTTTTTTAATCCAATAAGTTTGCACTTTCTTTATGAGCTATATTCTGTGCAAACTGGGAAGTGTTCTTGGAGGGTAAACTGGATAAATGTAGGTTCATTTTGTTTCCCTTCTCCCAGTGATTGAATACCTTCTAGTTTCTTTCAGATTATAGTTGCTTTCCAATGCCTTCAGCAGTTGTTTATTTTTCATTATTTTGTTCAAAATAGATATGTTATTAGTAAGAGGCTTAGTGTGCTATAAACTGTTCCACTATCATTGATTGTCCCTCCCCATATTGGATTTCTTACAGTTCCTCAAACACACTACTTTTCTCCAATCTCTGGGACTCCACATATGCTTTTCTTTACCCGAAGCACAATCACCCTTGCTCTGTGGCTAACTTGTTTCCAATTATCCTTCATGCATGAATTTAAACATCAGCTGCTCGACAAAGTCTTTTCTTACCATTTCTAACTCATCCAGGTTGGTTCTCCTGCTACAATTCCCATAGCACAGCGTACCATTCGTGGTATAAGACCCATCTTGCTGACACTTATTCTTTTAATACTTTCTTCCTTCTTAGAGTATGGGCTGTGCCAGAATAGAAACCACGTCTTATAGCATGCTTCGCTGATAAGAAAGTACTTGGTAAAGATTTGCAGTTTTTTATAAGTGTAAAGTGTTTTGATTGCCTTTTCACAAATATTGAGCAAGTGATTTATTAAAGTCATTCATAAGGGAATCCATCAGGATACAGACACATGTACAGGTAGGTAACAACCAATAATTATAACTAGATTTCTCTTTGTCCACTTTGCCAACGCTGCCTGTGTGTTCAAACTCCGTCTAGCTCAAAAGCACAACAACAGCAACTTTTGGGAGGGCTTTCAGTGACCATAGCACAAAGCAAATATTTAAAAAACTAAATCCAGATAAGTCTTCCAGCAGCTTTTATATCATCACCAAGAAATCCACCTGATAACATGGATAAATGACAATGTCATCAGCTCCAAGACTATTTTACAGCTTTAAAAAATTCTGCTAGGTGTGTAAATATGATCATATTCTTTTCCACTATCCAAAGCTCTCTGTAGCCGAGACACATAGAAATGCATTAGGCATCTCGGGAGTTGGATTAACTCATTCTAGACAAGAGGGGTAGGTGGCCATAGGCACCATTAGGTAGGTTTTGTCATTTCTTTAGAAAATCAAACACATTCAACAAATCAGAGTTCAGATGTCCTGGAATGCTGCTGGGTGTTCCATTCATTTCAACGAGAATCCAGAGCCTAGCACAGGCATGGTACAGTGTCATTAAGTGGACGTTTATTTAATAAATCAACGAAAATGACCACAGTCAAAACGAAGGCAATTATAATAAACAAAGTTTATTGATTAATCCATAAACATGACCTTTAAAAAAAATCAAAGTATAAACCATATTCTTGACTTTAGTTAAGAAAACAAGGTGCTCCCTGGGCGAGAGTCCCCTCTAACCAGCACAGCTCTTGCAGCGCTGAAGACCGTTCTCGTTGCAGGCGGTGCACTTCAGGGCCTTGAAAGAGTCTGTAAAGCAGTTTCGGAACACTGACATCTTGCTCCCATGGCAGGCGGAGCAGGGCAGGAAGCCAAAGCCTCCGCAGGAGGGACACTCATGCGGATGCTGCACTCTCTGTAGCAGGAGGCCAAGGGACAAGAGGGGACAGAAAATGCATTAGCATGAGCAACTCCATCAGCTCCCCTGTCTTTCTGCACTGTGGACGGTCGGAAAACAACTGTGGCATAGCACGGTTGTGGACTTGAAATCACCCACCATTTGCACACATAGAGACCCCGGGGAGGGCTCTATTATCCCACTGATGGCCATCAACAGCACAACCTCCATCTGTGAAGGCTGGTACTATTTAGGGTAAAGGGTCCGAAGCTCTGGAAATGTATCATATGAAAACACATATTTACAAACCAAACAATTCACGGGATGGTTATTCATATTAGAGGAAAGTACTGTAGCTTTCCCTTCAGTGCCTCTTAAGTTTTATATCTTTGCTTATAGAAGAGTTATCACTAACAGTGAGTCTGGAAAATCAGAAAACTAAACGCTAAAGGGTGGAGGAGCCACTATCAAGTGAAGATTTATTGTTGTGCTGCCTATTTAACTAATGCTTTGTTTTTTTAGAAGCACTTCCAAGTGCCTTCTTGTATAGCATCTCCCCTCACCCCATCCTTTACACAAACAGACACCTTCTACTGCAAAGCACGTAATTCAGGCATCTTTACCCTCATTTTCTATTTAAGGAAAGGGGCAGAGAATTCTTAAGACATTTATCCAAGTCCATAAAACTTCCCACAATGGCCATCCGCCTTTCTACCTCAAGTAAAGATAAAATACCCTCGTACTAGAATGAAAATAAGTATGCTGTGTGTTGAGGATAATATTTTGAAAATTATTCACACACATTTCTATTTGCTCCTTTGAGCGCATATTCTTTTCTGGAGTCCACTAGAGGTATCCATCTGGCAGGGAGCTTAGGAGCCACTGCAGAATCACACCAAGAGAAACGTGAATTAATGCCAAGCTTCTGACTTGCAAAATAGGAGTCTGCAACAGTGTTTGAAAGCTTGGTTTTGTGAAGAGAATAATTGCTAAAATAAGACTGGGAAATGTAAATACACACACACACATGCACACACACACACACACCGAAATGCATTCAGGCATATTTCACATACACATGTGGATGGCCATTCTCTGGAGACTCACAACCACACATACAAAAGTCCCCAAAGCACTCAAATAAAAAGGAACCTGATTAACTGGGTTTAACCCACTGTTTCCCCAGCATTCACAGCTATGATAACCCTTTTCCCAGGAAACAACTACATAATCCTCTCACAATTAGTATCTTACGGAATACATTTTGGGAAATAAACATTAAGGGCATGATTGCCTGAAAATTTATATGTTCCCAGACTCCTTTTAAGATGTACATTTTTCTATATATAACAAAGTTCACTTGCAATTACAATTTGACTTGGCCATTATATGAGGATGGTGAAATCCATGTGATAATTCACTTTTAGTGGCACACAATTACTTTGATGGAAAGTAGTAGCTGGCAAACTGAATGTCACAAACAAGGAATTTTATCAAAATTATAGATTCAGGGACGCTGCCCGGGTGGCTCAGCAGTTGAGCATTGCCTTTGGCCAGGGCATGATACTGGGGTCCCGGGATCGAGTGCCGCATCGGGCTCCCTGCATGGAGCCTGCTTCTCCCTCTGCCTGTATCTCTGCCTGTTTGTGTGTCTCTCAGGAATAAATAAAATCTTTTTAAAAAATTATAGATTCAAAACTAACCCAAGAAGTTAGATTGAGTGTGTATAGCAATCTAATTACTTTGTAGGTGAGTTTTTGTCATTTCTTTGTACAAAATTTGACCAAAATATGGTACAGTGAATTTACAATTTTATATTAAAAGGTTCTTAGAATAAAAAAAAAAACACAACTTTGAATAAAAACAAACCTAGCTATGGGAAAAGAGGGTAGTTTAAAAGTTAAAAGCAAATTATTGGAGAATTAGTAAATAATGGTGTTCTTATAAAATTTTAGAAAGACTATGATAGACAGGCACTTGACATTCACTATGACAAAAGTTTGTATTAAAGATATAACAATGACCTGTACAGCATGAGCCCTGACTGGTCAAAACAGATGTTGGGTTGGCCTAGGTCCTAGAGAAAGGAACTGCAGGGACCCGGAGTCTGGGACTTCACCATTAGTGCTAGATTATAACTAGGTCTGAGTTCCAAGTGGAAGAGAGTTGTCAAAGTTCGCAAATAAAAATATGAGATGCCCAGTTAATTTGAATTTCGGGTAGACTACAAATAAATGTTTGTATAGGTATGTCTCAAATATTGTCAAACTATGGAAACAGCCCAAGTGACCCTTGACACTTGAATGGATAAAGAAGACATGGCATATATTTATATATATTTTATATATTTAAAATATTTTATATAAATATATTATATTATATATTATATATTATTTATTATAAAAGTAAAATAAATATACATATATATATATATATATAAAATGGGATATTGCTCAGCCATCAAAAAAGATGAAGTCTTGCCATTTGCAATGATGTGGATGGAGTTAGAGAGTCTTGTGCTGAGTGAAATAAGCCAGACAGAAAAGGACAAAAACCATATGATTGCACTCATATGTGGAATTTAAGAAACAAAACAAATGATCACTGGGGGGAAAAAAGAGAAAGGCAAACCAAGAATCAGACTCTTAACTACAGAGAACAAACATGTTTATCAGAGGGGAGGCAGGTGGGCGATGGATTAAATAGGTGATGGGGATTAGGGAGGGCACTTGTGATGAGCACAGGGTGATGCATGGAAGCGTTGAATCACTGCGCTATACACCAGAAACTAATATTACACAGTATACTCAGTAACTGGAATTTAAATAAAAACAAAACAAAAGAGCAAATTCCATGGTCTTTCCTCTTGCAGCTTTTAACCTTTATTTACATCCAAGCTTGTCTCCAATAACGTATTACATGGGATCCCCAAACCTAAAAGGGTTCAAACGATAAATGCTGCGACTGAAACAGAAGTGGGGGTGGGGGTAGGGGTAGGGGCGTGGGTCTGGAGCCCCCACCGCTCCACTAGCCTCCAGGAACCCCATTCATGTAAAGCCGTCCAGCACAATCTACTCCATTTGTCCTTCTAATAACAATAAATAATTCAGTCATTTCTCACTGTCTCCTTCGGAGAGCACTTGTGGTATAACGTTATACTTTTGTTAGACTGTGGTCCCAACCTAAAGAGTCTCGGCAAAGAGAAAGAACTGACTTGAATTAGATGTATTAGGTGCAGCTAAGTGGACAGCTCTGCCCTCAGGGCAGATGTTAAAAGAGCTAGAAAAGCCCCCTAAGCACGGGCAGTGTTCTAGGAAGGAGGAAGAGGGAACACCTGAAGTTAACAACAGTCATTACTCATGGCAACCAAACAGACTTCCACTCTCAGGGAGGAGGTTTGCTGCAGAGACAGGGCTCCTGAAGCACTTGGCTCCGCGGTGCCCTGTAGCCCCCAAAGCAAGAAACCATGCACAGGGTGAGAATAGCACAGAGGCCTGAGTCTCCAGAACGGCCCTCCTCTGAATAGTGCTTTGGGTAGACACATGTCCATTTGGGGTAGAATTCAAGAAAAAAGGAATGAGAAGTCATCCTCCCTTTTGACCTATTTCTGCTGACATATACTCGGTGAGAGACTTTAAAAAATATACTCGGCAGGTGAGACACTTTCCTGTATTCATTCCTTCTGCAAATATGGAGTGTCTCCTTGCCAGGCACTGTACAGGGCACTGCGGAGAGAGCAGCGAGCCAGACACTTCGCCGTGGCTCTGGGCCCCACCCTTAGGTTTTTGAATAGGTCCACTCCCTACTGCAATCGTCTGAATTGAAGCCCAGAAGAACTCCAGGGTCGCTCACAAAGGACCGAGGAGACAGGGACAAGAGGGTAAAGCTCATGAATGGTGCTCAAATAGATTTCCTTTGTAGCCCAAACTCATATCCAGGAATCTAAAGAGATTTTCTCATTAGCTAACACAGAAACATTACGGGCCTTCGGTGTCTTCCTCGAGATTAGGAAATGAAGGTATTTACTATTTATTATCTATTATCTATTATCTATTATCTATTCCTATTCTAGGAGAGCTTGAAAGACTCTTACATATGCCACCAAAGAGGAAGTGATTTATCTGAGTTCTTGTAACCATGAACCTCATCATCCAGATTGTCTATGAAGCAAAAATATCCACATGACAAATTGTCCAAGAGCGCACACTTGGCGTGTAATCATCTCTGGACAATTTACCTCTGTCCCTGTATTTTGTTTTAAACTGTATTCAACAATTTAAGTCGGCAAATGATTGTTAAGTGCCCGCTAAACACCTCTCTGATCAAACTGCTAATAAACACAATCTTCCCCGATAATCAGAGTGTCCAGCGTCCTCAGTTTGCAGCCTTGAGAAAGAAGTCACTGAACAAAATGCAGACACAGAGGAAATCTGTGGCTTATGATCCTAAACGTAGCAATCTAAATATATGAGCCTGATTCTTGAACCCAGGGTGATGGACTGCCCCACACCTACTTAAAAAGATGCTTGGACTTCAGAGAGAGGTAGGCAGAGTACATGGCCTGATTTCCCAGATGAGTAGGTGGTGCTCTGCGGCCCTGGACGGTGACTATGCCATGGCAACCCCCACTGGGAGGGACAATCACTCAGAACCACGCCCCCCCAGGGAGGGCTAGGGCAGTTTCTGACTGTTCCAATGCCCTGTAAAAATAACCTGTGCCATGTCTAGCATCTTCCACATGTAGCTAAAAAACCTTACCTCTGTTCTTCATGCACAATAAATAAGTAGTCACTGGCCCTCAGGGGAGAGTCAGATTTTACAAGAAAAAAGTACCGGAAATGAACACTGTGTTGGCAATCTCATTAGAAATGACAAGACTGTTCATATCTTTAAAAGAAATAGTAAGGCAAAAGCTTACTTGGAGCTTCTCTACCATCTGCAAGCTTTAATTCAGTATCTGCCATAACCAGGTGTTTGCTAATACATCTCAAGGCTCCCCTGGCTTTCTCTGCGTGGACACCAGCAGGATCAGCTATCCATCATGGTTATTGTTTGGGGGGAACACTTCTTTGCTTCTAATCTCCAGCTTGTTTATTAAGATAAAGAAATACATAAATATATAAACAAGCAAATTTTACACAAATGGTGTTTTGATTTCATCCTTCTCACCCAAGCATTATCCTACATGAAACAATTATTTTTCTCTTCTTTTTCACCAGTTAACTGCTTTGCCTTCTCAAAAAAGAAACCTTGGATGAAAGAGGACTCATCCATCTTTTCGCTCACCAAATACTTTTCGTCTATTATTTGCCAATCCCTGTTCTCGGCACTAGAAGTAAAGAATAGCACAAAATAGACGAGGATCGTGTGTCCACGTGGAGCTCATACTGTAGTGGGAGGATCCCCTGCAAATTTGGTCTCAGGAACAGAACCCCCACTGGAGCACCTAACTCCATTGAGCCCAAGGATCCACACCAGCTATTGCTGTATTCCACTGGCTTCTGCTGGCTTTTGGCCAGCTCTTCATGTTTAAGTCCACTGACAATCTTAATCAATGAGTCAGGCCCATCCGGCTTCCCAGAGCAATTTTCACTGGGGCTGGATGTATGCTAAAATTCTTCGACCGGGAAACTTGAAATTCTTTGCTGACTCTTAGAGCCCAACTGCAGCTACTATGCCTCTTTCCTCACCATCACTTGGAATAACTAGTAAAAACTAGGACCTGCATTACAAGGACCAGGAGAGTCATCGTCTACCACGTAGCACCAAGTAACAGCAAAGTAGAACTTGGCAAGATCTGTCTGGTGGCTCTCTAAAGTCATTACCAACTCGTCCACCTTCCAGGGTGCTTCACCCCTCTGAGAGGAGCCCAGTGCCAAAATCTAGTCCGTTCCCTGGACCTCATGTTCTGTCTACTTGAGCCTTGGGTCCTGCCACATGTGGTCGGATTTTTCAGACAACTAAATGACACTTCGTTGGAGCCATGACAGCATAAATTCATGCTGAAGACCACGGGCTTTGGAGTCAAGGTGACTAGAATCATGAATCCAACACTAGGTGTAAGGGCATCTGCAAGGGATTTACTCCTCTGTGTCTCCATTTCCTCGTCAGTAAACTAGGGATAGTAACAGAAGCCAGCCTACAGAATTGTTTGGAAGTTTCAATGACATCATACATATAAAACACTGAGAATATTACTTGCTACATAGTTAAGCCTCCGATGTTTCCAACCTCACGAATATTTAACTCCTATTCCACTGCCAAACGTCAGCTTGAAGAATGGAATGGGTTTAGACCTGAATCTTACATCCCTTATCTGCTTTTCTTGGCTCTTCCACCTGCCTCTCTTGAGGGTCAGTATCTTTACCTAGGTTAGGCTGCCTCAAGCCCTAGCCCCTTTCACAGGCAGAGTTTAGGGTTTTCTTGGATGGCTCGATTTCTCTGCCAGTTTTGTTATATGCAAAAAGCAGCCAAACAGAGATATAGCACCTTCTAGCAACTACAACAGAAGAAGCCAGTAGCATACAATTCTTTTCAATGTCAAGAATCATCTTAAGGCACCTGGGTGGCTCAGTGGTTGAGCATCTGCCTTCAGCTCAGGGCCCTACCCTGGGGTCCCGAGATCGAGTCCCACACTGGGCTCCCCGCAGGGAGCCTGCTTCTCCCTCTGCCTGTGTCTCTGCCCCTCTTTCTGTGTGTGTCTCTCATGAATAAATATTTTTTTTTATAAAAAAAGGGGGCAGCCCCAGTGGCTTAGCAGTTTAGTGCTGCCTTCAGCCCAGGGCATGATCCTGAAGACCCAGGATCAAGTCCCACATCCGGCTGCCTGCATGGAGCCTGCTTCTCCCTCTGCCTGTCTCTCCTGTGTGTGTGTGTGTGTGTGTGTGTGTCTAATAAATAAATATTTATAAATAAATAAATAAATAAATAAATAAATAAATAAATAAATAAACCATCTTAAATATTTGTACCCTATTTATGTCATCTGTAGAATGGAGACAGAATTAAATAAAACAATATCTTCTTTCTGAAATTCTTTGAGCTGAGAAAGAGGTTATATTTATATAGCATGATGATGTTAATCAAGTTGAATTAAGGGATTATAGACTCAAAGATTAAAAGTCCATGAACAGCTAAGCCAATCATCAATCTTTAAAAAAAACAATGATATTTACCCTATATGACTCTAAAAGATGCTGTTAAACCACAGAAATATAAACAATATGATATGACAATGGAATTGACCAGAGAGCTCAAACCAAGGCCCAAGTATATATGGGGATTTACTATGATATAAAATTGGCACAACAAAGCAATAAAAAGATAGATTATTTAATAGGTGATTTGGGGAAGCTATCTCATCATAAGTAAGAAAAAAAAAAGTGCATTCTATATAAAGACCTAGATGTGAAACGTTATAAAGTTAATAGAAAGGAATGCAGGATACTATCTATGTGACCTTAAGATGAAAGGTTACTTCATTATGAGGCAGAATGATCAATTTGATGATATCAGAGGATTTCTGTTGGGTAAAGGCCATCCTGAAAGAAACTGAAAAAAGGAAAAGAAATATTGACAATGACTAAAACAAACAAAAAGCTAATATTTAGAATACAGCAGGAGCTTCTGAAAACCAACCAAGAAAAACAAAAGACAATTCCAAGACTTTTCTGATGTGAGGTATAAGAATACACAATTTACACACAAAAAATTAAAATCTAACAATCACAAATGAGATACCAAATTCAGTGGTCATCGGAAAAATGTAAATTAAACCCATAAGGCAATATGTCTTTACACCTACTACGCTAGCAAAAATTAGAGAACAGAACCTTAGAAAACAAGGTAAAATAGTCAAGAATGCAGAAACGAACAAACAAAAGAATGTGGGAACACACCGAATTTCTTTCTCTACAAAAGGGAGCATTCGCAAGGTGCAACCATTTCAGAAACCCCTCTACCTAGAAAATTAAGTGTATGCTTAGGCAATGTCTACTCCCAGAGAAATCCATAAGGGAATGTGTTCAAGGTTGTTCCTGGCTGCACTGTTTGAGAAGGGTGTAGTAGGACAGCTGGGTGTCCATCAGTGGGAAAGTAGGCAGATAAAAAATAGTGGGTGGTCACCATGGAGCTGCACCGTCCACTGGCCACATGGGACTATTCACATTTAATTTTAAATCAAGTAAAATCATATAAAATTAAAAATCCAGTGTATCAGTCACACTATCATTCACTGTCATAGTGGCTATGATGTGCTCAGTAGCTCATCTAGCCTGTGGTTCCTACTTTGGACAATACAGATATAAAATATTCCCATCATGAGGTAGTTAGAAGACGTGGGTTAAATGTTCGCATAGCAACATAGATCGTCCTTGGAAACACAGCACTAGTGAAAACACTCTGCAACGAGACTAGGCATAATGCATAACAGCATTATATACATTAAAAAATGTACACAGAAAATAATGATATGCATCAACCAAGCTAAACCATTTAAATAAAAAGATATGCCAAATTACTGGTTTTACAGGGTTGGAGTCAAATATAGAGACAAAAGGAAAGAATAAATAAATGCAACCATCCAGATTTTCAGGCTGAAAGGAGCTTCAGACTATGAAGTACACGTCATCACTGTGTTTGGTCCTTCTGGGAAAGATCACAATATGAATAAAACGTGATTCCTAAAATCAAGGAGCACATAGCTCATTTGGGACATCAGTCAAACAACCAAAGAAAAGTAATACAAACGTCAAAAGACTTGGATAAGCACCCAACAAAAAAAAGAAGGCTATAGGAATTCCAAGATGAGAGAGACCAGGAATGATCTGGGGAAGAAGGGATCCCCCACACGGGTCTCGAAGATCACGGGAGGAAACGAGGAACTGGACCAAGAGCATTCCAGCCAGACACAAAGGAACGGTAGGAAGAGGCCACACATGGTTCTCTCCGTCAAGTGGGCACAAAAGATAGTAGAGAATCAGACACGTGGCCGGTAAAGGAGACCGAAGCAAGAGGAACCGGTAGCGGCCTACAGACACCAGGTGACCATATCACCTGGGAATGTCCCGGTTCCCCTGCGCGGGCCCAGAACAATTATTAATATATCCTTTTCACTGTCAAAACGTCCCAGTTTGGGCAAGAAAATATATGAAAATATACGTTCTACCCATCGAACCAGGCTGATGAGACAGCTTAGCAGAGGGCTTCCTGGTCCCATACTGATGTGCTATATTATGGATGTGAGCCAAGCACCGCTCTGATGCTCCACTTACAAGCATTGGGACAAAATTAAAGTGTGCACTTTTGGAGAAATAATTTCTCCGTAATCTTTGGAAATGATAAGCTGGTCCACGGGAAAAAATAATTTAAATGAAAAATCGTAAACGTGCTTCAAGACAATGGCCTGCTCCTGAAAGCCCTCATCGTCACCTCTATTGCCAAGAATCAGACTCTAATAAAGCTGATGAGACTTCCTGCCCAACAGTAGGAGGTGGGTAGAAGTGAAGCCTCAAGTCACTCCGGCCCGAGCAAATCTAACAGCAGGGGATCTCAAATTAAAACTGCCACACGTATCCTGTGACGTGTTCATGAGAAAAATTCAATGAGGAAAACTCAGTTACAATCAGAACGTGTTTAACATTTTGATTACTAAAAATAAGTTGCCAAAAGCACAATTACCTCAATTTTGGTTAAGAGGTCTTGCAGTTCTCCTGATTCATTCATTGACAAAATTTTCTCAGCACCCTATTAACAAGAAAGAGTGGGGAGGGGGAAGAAAATCCAGTTTGTTAGTATTGGAGGGAACAGTTCTAGGCAGGAGAGCTTAACCCACAAGAGACTGCACGCCGTTCTCCCCTCAGGTCTAAGTAACCCCACAACCAGGAGGCCAGAGAGGGGAGCTCATTCCTCTTTCCCTTCACCTATTGTCCCACATAGCGAGGCTTGGTGACAGCAAACGGAAGACTGCAGCCGGAGGGGACAGCCCACAACTTGTCACAGTAAGTCCAGGTATGGAAGGTTCCAGAACACCCTTTGCAGTTGTTCCCAGGGCCGCAGGCAGCTCGGCCATCTGGGAGAGGGAACCATTGGCAGACAGGCAGCCAGGACTGTCTGCCCCGAGGTCCCCACGGTGCTGACATGACCCCTTGGAGTCCTGCGTGTAAAGCCAGCAGCAGCTGGCGGCGGTGAGCAAGTGAATAGGCCCTGGCACCGAGGAAGCACACACATGAGCGAGGCAGCCAACCTCACCTCCCGGGGGACAGACCCCAGCACTAGCCCGAGGTCAGCCTCAGTGACACCAGGCCCGGGCAACAATTCCAAGGCCACCCACGAAGGAAGCAGAATGGGGATGGGACGCCAGCAGGGGCCTCACTGCACCACCAGTTTTCACTTCTAGAACTTTACTATGGGGGCCCCTGGCAGGGCTCAGTGGTGGGCACCTGCTTTCGGCTCAGGGCATGACCTAGGGTCCCGGGATGGAGTCCCACATCGGGCTCCCTGCATGGAGCCTGCTTCTCCCTCTGCCTCTTTCTCTGCCTCTTTCTCTCTGTCTCTCTCAGGAATAAATAAAATCTTTAAAAATAATAATAATAATTTAAAAATACAAGTCTACTATGAACTCAAGAAGGGGGGCAATGTTTGCCCTTCCCGCAAGGCCATGGCACCTCTTCTCACTACTGTGTTCTCCTTCCTGAGTCCAGCCTCACCATCTCCTACCAGATTGCCCCAAGCAGAGCCAGAGAGGGAAGGAGACTGTTCCCCGTCAAGGGCAGAGGCCGTGGAGGCCAGTCCACACTGGCTCCTGACACCGAGTGACCATGGCGGGCACAGAGAGGCCGTGGAACCAAGTGTTGATGAATCACCCAGCCTGGGACAGAGCATCCCCTTCCTGGATCCCTGTTGGTGCTGCGCATGGTAGGAAACTCAAAGATGCCTTTCAAAAAGTCTAAAAGTCTTTGTTTTTAGGAAAGTTACAGTGGATTTTTATGTAAACGCGCAACAAAGGAGCGCCAAGGTAGAGCGGCAAGAAGGGGAGGGGGTGCAGAGAAGGATAGAGGAGGCCCAAGGAGTCATGTCACAGACGGGCCTGCCCCCTGGGGGCGCTGGGATGGGCCCCAGGGTGGGGCACCCGGATGGGCCACTGGGGTGGGTGCCAGGATGGGCCCAGGGATGGGCTGCAGGTTGGGGTGCTGGGATGGGCCGTGGGGATTCGCCTCTGGGATGGGCCGCCAGGATGGGCCTTGGAATGGGCCCCTGGGATGGGCTCGGGGATGGGCCTGGGGATGTGCGGGGGGGATGGGTGCCGGGATGTGCCACAGGGATGAGCCCCCGGGAATGGGCCTCAGGGATGGGCCACCGGGGATGTGCCATGGGGATGGGCCGCTGGGATGGGCTGCGGGATGGGTGCCAGGATGGGCTGCAGAATGTGCTGCCTGGATGGGCCACTGGGGATGGGCCACCAGGATGTGCCACTGGGGATGGGCCGCAGGGATGGGCCGCCACTGAGGGAGGCCTCTGAGGTTGGGGGGCTCTCAGTGTCGGTGCACCCGGGCCTTTAATTCTGCGTTTTCGTGGTGCTTCAGTTTACCTTATAAAATCTGTGTCATCTTCATCAGCATCAGAGGTGTCAGCCTGATGTACATGTTACAAAGTACAGCGAAAGCTGGCGCGGGCTCCAGGGGACACCGTGGCTCCCCGAGGCGGTCACACTCCGGGGGGGGGCAGGGCTTGGCCGCAGAAGACACGGTGACCGCCAAGGCCACCGAAGCCCCGAACAGAACAGGAAATTCTGGGAGCCAGCAGCGGCAGGTGCTGTTTTCCCGTTGCCGCGCCTGAGGAGCCGGCTCCGGGCTCTGGCCGTGGAGGGGCAGCACCTCCCCAGGCCGGCTCCGCCCTTCCACGACCCCCAACAGCACGAAGGTCGCAGGGGGCCCTCAGAAGCCACAGCGGCCCGGCTTCCCCGCCCCTCGGCCGCCCGGGTCACCCCCGCAGGTGCCCAGAACTCGGTGCAGGCGCGGAAGGGACGCCGGCTCCCACCCGCAGGGACTGGCCCCGACACCGGCCACACCCGCCCCACACCCTGGGTGCTGCTGGAGCAGCCCCGTGTCAGCAGAGCTGCCCCTGCTCCCGGAGCCGCAGCTGCCCCCGGGCGCCCAGGGGCCCACCCAGAGCTGAGGGACACCCCGTGCCCGACACCAGGCCCCGGGGTGGCCCTCCGCTGCTCACCCGCCCCCCGGCCTGCAGCCTCCCCTTGCAAGGAGCACAAACAGTGGGGTCATCTCCGGCGTCCCACCACGTCCCACAGTGTCCCACTGCATCCCACAGCATCCCATCGCATCCCACTGCGTCCCACGGCATCCTATGGTGTCCCACCGCGTCCCACGGTGACCCACAGCGTCCCACCGTGTCCCACCACATCCCACCGCATCCCACCGTCCCACCACGTCCCGCGTCCCCCCTGCGCTGACCCAAGAGCGTGACCTCTCTGGGCAGGATGAGGGAATCACTGCCCCCTCCTCTCCCAAGCAGCAGCGGCAGCAGCAGGTCAAGGAGCCCAGCCCAGCCCATAGGCCTCGCAGGAAAATTAGATTCCTCAGGTCCTGAGGCCCTGACATTGCTTGGGGTGGCCTCCACCTGCCCTGCTGAGCACCTTGCCTCCCTATACAAAGGTCTCCTGCCCCACAGCCTTCCAGCAAAAGTTAGTACTTGATTTCTAATTATTCTAATCATCACTTGCTTTATAAAAACACTGGTGTGTCCGAAAAAAGGGACTGTAGTTTTGGAAGTATTGACTTTCTTAGGGAACCATCTTTCCAGGTTGGTATTTGGCTAAAAGTATCACATGTGAGTTTATTAACTTTTGAAATGTAAGCCTAGGAGCCTCCAGGTGGCAGGGCTCAGGGGTTGAGCATCTGCCTTCATCCCAGGGCATGACCCTGGGGTCCTGGGATCGAGTCCTGCATCAGGCTCCCTGCATGGAGTTTGCTTCTCCCTTTGCCTGTGTCTCTGCCTCTCTCTCTCTGTGTCTCTCATGAATGAATATATAAAATCTTAAAAAAAAAAAAATGGGTCTACCATTCAGTTCCATGCAAGAAGAAATTAATCTTTCTATTACTCGGTGGAGTTTACCAAAACTTCCAGGATGCCTACAGAAATATTTCTAATGTATTTTTCAATTGATTCAGAATTTTTTAAGAAAATTAATACAATCCTGGAATTAATGATAATAGTAATGTTTTGGGTGCATCAGCTCTTTTAATCATCAGTGCAAAGTAAGCATTATTATTTCATTTTTTCAAATAAAGAAAGTAAAGTTGGAAGAGAATAAGGAACATGCCCAGCACCTGTCAGTTAATCAATACAAAGCCTGGCCACATCTTGAATGCAGGTGGTGCTGCCTGTTAAAGCTGCACTCGCTCCATTGTGCCCCCCATGCTGCCCACACACTGATAGGATTTATCAGTGAAAACATGGTCCCGATAAATCCTAGTCCGAGGAACAGGACAGCCTATGACTGGGATTGATTGTTGACGGGTGCCCAAGAAAGTAAAGAGCATGAAAGCTTTCACTGCAATGACTCTAAGCAAAATGAATGTGCAGAGCAGCTAAGGAACCCCCCTCCCTCCCGGTTCTTTCGTTATGCCAGGGTCATGCCTTATTTGGTTATTTCAAATACGCTGCATATTCCAGGAGAAGACTTCATTCATTATAAACTTCGACACATGAAATTAACTCTACTCTCAAATTCTTCCCACCCTAAGATTCTGAGCAGCGAGCTGTGTCATGTGAACAAGCTGCTTTATTTCAAATGTAACAAGCTCCTCAGACAAAGATAAGACAGTCCACATACTCTTTCCCCACTTGAATCACCAAAAAGAGACTCCTCACACCTTCACGGAACAAGAGTAAGATGAGAAAAGGTATCAGCCCCTTGCTGATTGGGACGACCAGACACGTACCCATCATTCTTCATCTGTGAATGTGCAAAAGCGTGCAACCATACCCACTCATACTCATGTCCATTCATTTATTCCCACATTCAGCACAGCTTTGAGCCTCCGCTCTGGGTTAGGCACTGAGCTCTTAGAGATATGAACAACAAACAAACAAACAAAAAGGCTCCCTGTCCATGAGGGAATGTGAAATCTTTTGGAGGAGATAGATGTTAAACAAAAGATCACACAAATGAATGTAAATTTCGAACCATCAAAAATACTACAAAAGAGATATTGGGATAAGATGTAAACGCATATGTAACAAGGTGCAACTAGCCTAATCACCAAGATTAGGGGTGTAATGATTCATTTGTTATCTTTACGTAAAAGAGTAGGTAACCGAGCACATAGAGAAACTGAAGGAAGGAAATCATTTAAGGCAATACGCCTACCAAATATCACATGTACACGACTTTCGTGGTCATCCCTTCCTTCGATTCAAAAAAAGAAGAACTATGTTCAGCAAAACTTCCTATCAGATTCTGCATGGTATTTTGGGTTGGAGCCCTGGAAGAAACGTACGTAAGATACCTGGCCACAGTGTAAGCAATCTATTTCACCAATAAGTCAAGGAAACCTTAAGATTGCCATCAGCCAGCTTGGATCATACTCTTCCGAATTTCTCTGAAGAGCTGTAGATCAAGTGTTTCCAAACACCATCATCCAAAACCAAAACAAATAAATAAAAACACTTAAGTGTTGTGTCTGA
Organism: Canis aureus; assembly: GCF_053574225.1. Taxonomy (NCBI): domain Eukaryota; kingdom Metazoa; phylum Chordata; class Mammalia; order Carnivora; family Canidae; genus Canis; species Canis aureus. The sequence goes on along the minus strand of NC_135624.1, from coordinate 43,045,632 downwards.
AGAATTACTCAAAATCACACGTGCAGACTGAAGCCGCCTCCGGGCTGAAGGACCTCCATGCTGCTATCCAGGCTCCAGGAATCCACGTGGAACTCCGATGTTTGGAAACTATTGACCTGAAATTTCTGAGAGGTCCAGAAGAACTAGAAGAAAAATGTTCTCATTAACCAACACCAAACACAACTTTTAATGCATGTATACATATAAGCGTATCGTATGCTACTCATGCATATTACACTCTATCTTGTCTTCATTTTTATTCACATTTATCCATGCAACTACTTCTTCCTCTTAAGAAAGTCGCCCCCAATAAAAGATCCATATGATGATATCATAAGATAAAATTTGAATTAAAAATTCAAGACTTGAGGAATGTCCTAAACACATTTCAAAACAGTAGCTAGGACTGAGCCCTAAATGTAATTCTATGCCAGCCCCTCAGCTGAAACAAAGCCTTTCTTGGCCTAGTAGCTGAAATGCGATGCCTTCCAGATGCTTTAGGTGATCTGGCTACGTAAGAAATAACACCCTTGCTTCTTCATTAACCGGTAAAAGATAGTCTCCAAATAAATGCCGTCACAGAAGCGGCTCTTTACTCAAGTAGTACAAGGTTTCATCCTCCCTGCTGGCTTCAGGCAGGCTCCTTTGGCCTCTCCCTTCCGCTACCTCCCTGCCGTCTATTTCTCTCTCTTTTACTGAACATCCTACACTGCTGTCGGTGTCTCTGCCCACGACTGGGATGACACGCAGACTCCGCAGCATGGTCGACAAAACCCTCCAGGATCTGGAGGCACCAGCCCTCCCAACCCTGACCTTTAACACCTTGTATTCCACATGCTCTGAATCTATCTCCTTCTTGCGGACGTGACAGGGTCTTCTATGGGATAATAGGTCTTTGCGTCTGTTCGTACCTTGGCCCAAAGCTCCGTCCGGCTCCTTCCCACCCTCTCCTGGAAAACTCCTAGGCATCCTTCCACACCCGACTGAAATATTAGCTTACGGATGAAGCTTCTTCAATTCTCCCAGACAAAAAATGGGTATTGCAGCCTCTGTGTTCTCAGGCCACACTGGGCCCCAGTGCACGGCGAGCCCGGTGGTGGGTCTGGGGCCCAGGGCCCTGCGAGGTGCACCACACACACTCCGTAAGGTCAGTGGCAAACACAGAGCTAGATTCCAAGTGGCCACTGCTCACAGTGAGTGCTGATCCTAAAGGACAGGTCAGCCAAGGCCCAAACCAGAATGCACCTGGGGCAGGTGAGTCTACAGCTGATGCCATGTGATGGTAGAGCACCGGCCCCTTGGGGACTGAGGCATGAGGGCCAGGAGGTGCCCCCTCAGCCCCTTGCAATGGCCACCTGATGGGGAGCAAAGGGTGCACCCCTGGGAGCTGTGCCCCGATGCAGACCAGGAGGCCTGGGCTGTGCAGCACCAGGGGTGGGAGGCGAGAGCAGAGGGCGGGGTGACACCAAGAGTTTGATGGCTGCTGAGAGGTGTCTGTGGCCGCCAGATTCCCCCAAAATGGGGCCTAGGACACCCAGGAACGGGCCGCCTGAGCTCACATGGGGAATCAGCCCTGGGTTGTTGCTGGGACGCGAACAGACTCCATCGAGCTCCTGGCTGGGGTCGGCCCCAAGCACCTGGGCTGGGGAGCATCCAGAGCAGGTGTAGCCACACCTGGGCAGCACCAGCCAGCACCCCCTCCAACGAACACGGTTTCCCTGAATCCCTGGCAGGAAGGATAAACTGTAAACCAGTTGACTTGGTTTGTGTAATTCTAAAACACTGACTTTGGGGTCTTAAAAAAAATGCCTGCCAAAGACAGTGATTTGGGTTTGGGGTAATTAACGCCCAGTCGCCTCTTTTCAGTGTCGCTATAAAGAAAAATTTCTCACAGGGGCCAATTTTGATTTTTTTATAATAAAGCCGTATCATCAAAGTGGATGATCACGGGGATATATTATTCTCTTTTCTATGCAGAAGGCCATCCTCTCTGTATTTTCTCTTTCCTTTAAAATTAATATCAAATCATAAAAAAGTGACATCAAGTCACTAGGTTTAAAAAAAAAAAAAAAGATAGTATTGGGAGCTGAGCTACAAGCCAGAAGACTGTTTTAATTAATACACTAAGACTGCTGTCTGCTGTGTCACAAAATTCTCTGCATAAACTGATTTTTAGAATGCAGTGATTAAAGGGTATTTTTAAAACTCAAATTGACATATAACATTTTTCCAGTCTACGGGGCACAATATAACGATTCAATATTTGTATATGTTGCAAAATGATCACTGCGGTAAGTCTGCTTGACGTCCGTCACCACGTGGAGTAGCACATTTTTTTCTAGTAATGAGAACTTTTAAGACCTACTCTTTTGGAAGCTTTCAAACCCACAATGCAGCATTGTTAGCGATAGTTATTACACCACACATTACAGCCCCAGCGTTTGTTTATTTTATAACTGGAAATTTGTACCTTTTGACCCGCTCCACCTATCCTGCCTGTCTGTCCACGTCCCCACCTTTGGCAACCACCGATCTGTTCTTTGTATCTATGAATTTTTTTTTCTTTAGATTCCACAAATGAATAAGGTCATGCAGTGTTTGGCTGGCTAGCTGGTTTACTTCACTTATTAGCATGATGCCTTCAAGTCCATCCATGTTGTCAAAAATGACATTTCATTCTTTCTTCAGGCTGAATAACATATATTTTTACATATATATATACATATAAAATAAATATATTTCTATATGAACATCGCAGTTTCTTCATCCATTCATCCAATAATGAACGCTGAGGTCATTTCCATATCTTGCCTATTGAAAATATGGCTGCAGTGAATGAATATAGGGATGCATATACCTTTTTGAGTTAATGCTTTTGTTTTCGTTAGATAAACACCCAGAAGTGAAATTGCTGGATGATATTATGGTTCTATTTTCAATTTTGTGAGGAACCTCCATGCTGTCTTCCACAGTGGCTGCACCAATTCTTTCTAACACTTGTTATTTCCTATGTTTCTGATTATAGGACTTCTAACAGGGATAAGGTGATATCTCATCGGGTTGTTTATTTGCATTTTCCTGACAGTAATGTTGAGCACCTTTTCATGTACTGGTACGTGTTCTTTGGAAAAAAAATCTATTCAGATCATCTGCCTATTTTTCAATTGGGTCGATTGTCTTTTTGCTATTTAGTTGTATGAATTCTTTATATTTTTGGATATTAGTCCTCTATCAGATATATAATCTGCAAATATATTCTCTCATTTGGTACGTTGCCTTATCATTTTGGTTGATGGATTCCTTTACTATGCGGAAGTTTGTGGTTTGATGTAGCCCCACTTGTTTATTTTTACAACCAAAGGTTTTCTGAATAAGATTCCAAATTCAATCCTGGTGTCTCCACTAAGAAATTAATTTAACTTGGACAAATAGTATAAACTCTTTAAGATTCAGTTGCCTTATTTGTATTGGGTATAATTATGTTTCTAGTGTTGTTGTAAAGATTACATGAGATGATATATAAGTCTAGAACACGATATGATGCACAATAGGAATTAATAACTGGTAGTTGTTTATTATTATTATTATTATTAATTATTATCACTGAACTCTGAGAAAATTTGTGATTTAGGATCAATTTTGAGTGCACAAAATTTGGTCCGCAAACATTTCCTATCTAGAGTCAATAAATAAGAAAATAAAAAGAAGATCAAAAAGAGTATTACATTGTTTTGGATGGAGCCACCATTAAGTAAAGAATGTAATTTTTTTAAAAAAGGAGGTGGGGTGTTATAGAAAATAGTGGGATGAAAGTGACTTATTGAAAAGAAAAGATGATATAAAACTTGAGGACTTTCCAGCTAAGATGTAGATTTGCTAAAGTATTCTTCATTATGAGAGATTTAGCCAGCTTTCAGCTAGGGCTCTCTGGAAGGTCAGAGACTAAGGACAGTTAGTGAACAACAGTACTGAAAAGGAACTGAGTTGATTATTTTTCTTAGATAACATGGATATTTAGTCACTCGGTGAGAAAAATATATGAGGAAGATTCACATGGTGAGGGGAATTGAGAAATATAATTAGTTGGTCAAAATTGTCCATTATAAATCGTTAATAAGAGGGCGCTCCTACTCTAATAGGCCTAGATCCCAGATGGGATCCAAGGATGTTTAGACATGGACAGGCTACTGAAGAGTCAGTCATCACTGAAGCTTATGCATTCAATAAAAATTACTCTGTTTTTCTTATTATGAGCTTAGTGAAATTGCCACCCCTACCTAGTTGCTACCTACAAAGATTTTCTGCAGTGTTTTGAAGTTCATGGTCATGAAATGAAGCAGACGTCCCATTTTTATAAGGTACTATAATGCTAAAGAGTCATGAGTTGTCTAATAATCATTCTTTTTAAACTCATAAGGATGACCCAATGCATCTTTTAAGATGGTAGCAGGAAACGTGGATGCCCAGAGTTTAGCTGAGGAGCATTAAGGAAAGGATAATCTACAGATGCGGGGATGACATTTGGCAAACCAAGCTTGGTGAAAACACCGGGGGTGGGCAACAACGAAGCTAACAATCTTGAGGAAGGTACCGTAGGACAGAGCCTAATGGAAGAGGTGGCCATGGGAAGGGTCTGAGAGGAGCTCAGCAGCGGACCCAACTGCACCTCAGCTTGAAGGGAGCAGAAAACGCAAGTAGCCTCTCTCTCCCGCCTCACTCAGATTTCCCCCTGGGCCTCCCTCTGACTGAAGGCAGAAGGCAAAGGCATCTGTGTGGTGGCAACTCTGAAGCTCCTTCCTGAGGCTCAGAGCGGGCCGGTGAAGGGGAGAGAAGGGATCTAGAAGGGAAAGCAGAAAGTAACGAGCCCACCAGCCATGAATCCCAGGATTCCTTTCTGCTGGAGTCGATCACAATTTGAGTCCATCTATTATGTGTCTTCAGAACAAGAGAATAAAAATATGAGCATCTTCCTGTAATCCTATGGCAAAAGGACGTGAATCGCATGGGTAACAAGATATGTTGGAAAGGCTGAACCGCTGGAGTTAAAACTGTGGGTTTGGCCACATATTAAATCCTGTCCCTGATACTTAATTGGGTGTGCAGCTTGGGCAAGTTACTTAAGCCCTCAAAACCTCAGTTTTCTCAGCTATAAATTGAAGAGAAAAATATCCCCATCGGGTAGGGTTGTAAGAAACAAATGAGATAAGGCATGTTATGTGCCTAGCATAGAACTAGGCACGTGTGGAGCCTCAGTAATGAGAATCATAGTTGTTCATTTTTGTTATTTTTAGCAAGCTAGTAGAATTAATGGATTTGCCACTGAACCTAATTCCAAAGATCTATTTTGAAAGCCTCATTGTCAACTGTTTTCTTTTTAAAATCAACTGCAGTGACCTCCTTATTGTGGGACTACCCTCCTTGTATTATTGTTGTGGAGACAAAATTAATTACCTCCATTCCACTGTCACTATCCATTCTCCTTTTTAGTCAGAGAATCCTCTAAAATTTATTTACACACAGCTTATCGTGAAAGACTATTTTCCCAGTCTCCTGTGTAGTTAGATGTAGCCATGCGACTGAGACCCTGTCAGTGAGACGAGAGCAGAAGTAATGCATACAACTTCCAGGCCAGACCCTTAAAAGCAAAGAGATCATCCCATATTCATTCTTTTTACCTTTTAACAAGCTGGGAAAAAAGTGTAATGAAGGCGAGCCATTTTTAACCAGGAAATGAGGCCTCACTCCAAAAGAAGGGTCAATAAGATAAAAATCACTCATGGAGCACAGACGATCTACACCCTTGGACCACTACCAGTTCAGTTATTGGAGAGGCAAATAAATATCTACCTTATTTGAACCGATAACCTATGATTCATATAAATGATGGATAAACAGAGATACGTAGATATAGATATACATACATATGATGGATGGATGGATGGATGGATGGTTGGGTGGACGGACAGACAGACTTATGTAGGGACATAAAGACAGAGATAGATAGACACAGGATGAAGAGGACATTATAGAAGTGAGCTGGAGGCCAGCATAAACTCCTGGGTACTGTCCAAAATTTAAGAATTTTTTTAGCTATAAGATTTAGGAAAAGAAATAAAACAGGATGGCAATAATAGCCTTGTCCGGAGAGATTTCTTGTAGATATTTTTAGACTCTTTCCCCATTCCTTTAGGAACTCTCCCTGCCAGAAATGTCTTCTGTTTGGAGAAGGACACCAAGGAACTAATTGTGTAGGCAGGTCAGGAAGGATGAATAAAACTCAGGTCTCTAAATCTGGACTGAGAACAAAGCACGGTACTCCTTTGTCATCTCCCTTTGTCTCAGCCTCTGTGGCCTCCAAAGAAAGCAAGCTTGGGATTTTCTCAAAGTTTTGAGGCTCCTGTGATTCATCTCTTAGAAACTTGGCTGTTACAGTGGTAGGACAATGCCAGGAGGACAGTTCTTAAGGGGTGTGAGGGGGTTCGAGCAATGGCCCTAAGCGAAGCCTCCAGGAGTTTAGGAGCACCTACCATTAGCCATGTGCCCTATAAACATTGCCCATTTAAATCTTTAGCACATCCCAGCAAAACATTTCTTAAAATCCTAAGTTTTAAAATGAGGAAACTGAGACTCAAAGAGATTAGAATAATATGCGTGTCATAGGAGTACTCATTCAAGGTCATCACATGGCAAACAGTCGTCAGGATCAGGGTTCAAATCTAGATCTACCTGGCTTCAAAGTCTATGCTCTTCTTCACTGAACTTCACTTTTTCCACTTTTAAATACATATATTTTTTTCCCAAATAATATCCACCTCTAAGGAATGCTATGAGAATAAAGCATGATACCAACATGTTAAGCCACAGTTTAATATAGAACATTGCAAGTGCTCAATTAATAATGCCCAGTGCTACTGTTATTACTATGACTTTGATTATTCTACTCACACACCATGATATTAATATATTATAAATTTACAAATTTTGCCTAATGTTCAGTGATGGTACATGATAAAGAACATAGACTTTAGATCTTGCCATCTCTTAGGTCCCATAGACCATTTCCACATTTCATTTATGTCACTGGTAAAGGCAAGCTTCTGCTCTAAAGTGCTGACCTGTGAGTCTCCTATTTGCCTCCCTGAAGCACAGAAGTAAATGGGTTGAAACAGAGGCCATCTGTCAAAGGACAGGTCTGTTTTGGAACCTCCAGAGAATAAACATGTCGTGCTCTTATTTAGAAGATGGGCTAATGCAAAAGTTATCCATGAAATGACCGTTTACCGTACTGACCATTTAATATGGTAAAGCACAGTCATAGATAGATAGATAGATAGATACTAATACTAAAAAGATGTAATAAGCAAAGAGAAATGAAAGCACACTTGAAGCCATAAAAAAGTAAAATAAAAAAGTAGATTCCAAGAATTTTTTTTTAAAAAAGTAATATAATCAATGAAAACAGGGTAAAATGAAGCAAATAAAAACCAGGAAAAATATAATAGTGAAATAAAACATTGTAGCCAAAGCCACAGCAGATTAAGAGAATTAAGATAAAGAGAGCCCCAGAAACGTTTTAAATATAAAACAAAATGGGGGGAAAATATGTGAAACTAGGGAATTGACTAGTTAACGTGTTAAAGGCATGAGAACAGAAGCCCGGGAGTCGTATGGAATGCATAGGCAAGGCAACCTCCTGGGCCTGAGGCACGACGGCCGACATGGGGAGCACCCGGCCTTCCGAGCGGTGCCAGCTCCTGGCCCGTGACAGGCACCCCCAGGCAGCCAGCTGCTCGAGTTCAGTCCAGCCTTCGTCCAGCCTTCGGTCGAGCCTTTGGTCGAGCCTTCAGTCCAGTCTTCGGTTGAGCCTTCAGTTGAGCCTTTGGTTGAGCCTTCGGTCCTGCCTTTCCAAGACCGCCCGTCCAAGCAGGGCAGGAAATGCTGCAGATTTGCCTGCAAGTTCAGCTCGGGCCACCCGTTCCTCATCCCCCCGCTGCTGACATCCACGCCGAGGCTCGGCCCTTTCCCCGCTTCTCTCCTTGCACGCCCCCCATGTTCTTCTCCACGAGGACAGAACACTGACTCGCAAAGCCAGGAGGGTCGCTCACTCACCAGCCTCCAGACCCCAAGCATTGAAGCCCCTGCCACCCTGCTGTGTCAGAAGCCAACTCTGGCCCTGCGACCTGTCGGGTCCTGTGCAGATGGCCCACAGCGGATCCCCGGGCCCCCCGTCTCCCCTCTCTCAAGCCCACAGAAACACACACCCCCGCCGGGCTTTCTTTCCCTGTTCTTTTAGCTCCTAGAACATGTCACCTTTTTCCTACCTTGGGTTATCGGCAGGTGCTGCAAGGTTCACAGTCCCCAGCACCAGAACGCACAGCTCCCCGAGTGCCTTGCGCTGGCCTGGTGGCCAGGCTCCGAGCCTTAGCCTCAAGTCCCAGAGCCTCGCACACACCTTCCCGGATCACCCACATTCATTAGGCTCTCAAATTGCCATCAATCCCAGGTCCTAGTAGCTTCCTAGCAGTTCAAGGTCTGCTGTGCGGCACGGACTCAGATACCTGCTCACCTGGGCTCCACGGGCTGCACCCCAGCTATCACCTGCAGCGCTGGGCCCAGCTGGCCCCCGGCCCAGACTGCACTCCTACCAGCTTCTCCTCAATATTTGCTGAGCAGCAGCATGCTGTGGGCTTCCTGTCCAAAGCTCTGGACTCCCCGTGAACAGAGATCCTCAAGACTCAGAATCAAAGAACAGAAAGCAGGATCCTGGGTCCCATGGGTCCTACCCACCGAGGACACTAGTGTCAGGATAACCAGATACAACAAGGTGGGATGCTGTGACCTGTCTCCTGGGTGGTGATCCCTTCAGAGGCGACTATTCCTTGAAACAAAACCCTCTGCATTATGGGGAATCAGGAGACACATGATGTTTTTAGATGAGGTTATCCTCTGCTGGGAAATGCAACAACTGTGAAAGCCCAGTGGGCCTGCCCAACTGCAGAGCCTGCCATACTGCCTTTGCTTGTTCTATTTTTTTCCAAGATTTTATTTATTTATTCATGAGAGACAGAGAGAGAGAGAGAGAGAGAGAGAGAGAGGCAAAGACACAGGCAGAGGGAGAAGCAGGCTCCCTGCGGGGAGCCGGATGCGGGACTCGATCCCAGGACCTGGGGTCAAGCCCTGGGCCAAAGGCAGCCCCTCAACCCCTGAGCCCCCAAGCTCCCTGTTCTTTTTTTTTTTTTTTAACGAGAAGACACAGACTTTTCCCCTTATACAACTTAGCCATTTTGGTGGCTTTTTATTCGATCATTTACCTTTTTATGGTTCACTATTAATTTCACCAAATATTTGAAGTTTCCCACAGATGGCAAAAAAAGGAAAAATAGCATAGAGATAACCCAGATTTCAACTTTCAGTGATCTCTTTTAAGACGTTGTCTACGCAAAATGGATTATACTTCTGGGTGATAATCTATCCTATTGATTTAGAATATTTTACACACCCATCAATTAAGACAACCATAAATGGGACACAAAGATGTTCGTATGTCATTCATTTGCTCCATAAATTGTCAAGGTAGCCACAGACTAAACATGATAAAAGCCTGAACGAATGCAGTAGGGTATAAAGAAAAGGAGCAGAAATAAACGATTTTCAAGAGATAGAATCCAGAGTTCTTGGTGGCCAAGGGATTATAACCAAGGGTGACCATCCCATTGTGTGTGATGAGATAAGAAGAGGAATATACATGCATATGGCAGGATATTCATATTTGATTAATGCCTATCTCATTAGTTTGAAATATTAACTCAAAATTGATAGCATCTCCTGGAGTTTATATTGTTATATAGTTAGGATGTTATTTGGCCATCTTCTATAATTACAATTTTGAGGGTGCATATCAGAGTCATCTTCAAAACACTATAATTAAGGATGACAGCTCTCTGCGACAAATCTGAACTTGGAGAACTTATGGTTTTGCTGTGTAAATTTGCAATGAAAGGAATACTTGCCAACTTTTAGGGCCAAAGTAAAAAACTGGTCACGGGCAAATCTGTTATTATACCAGAATTGCAAAAATAAATCTTTCAAACACATAGATTATTAGTCGAGATTTCTTCATTGTGCAAACCAAAAGGTCCACATATCACAAAACAGAAGTTGAAAAAATAAGATGATTTATTCTCCAAGTAACTTTAGGTCAAAGTTAAATATGACTTATTAGGGTCATAAAATAGCTGTGGATGTAGTAAATTTATGTCTTTGCTTTGTTCCCTGTCATATTGTAACCAAAGCTATTTCTATCCTGCCATAATGTGTATTTTTAATCAGACAGCATTAGCCACAGCAGAGCAAACCACAAGTCACAAGGACAGATGATTCTAACTCTATTTATGTTAGAGATGGATTTCTGTGACATTGCATATAAGCAGGATTTATAAATCAAATTAAATTTCCACTTCACTTCCATAATAATTTTGCTTCCGATGAAATCATTTTGACCCCAGGTTTCCTCTTTAAAAACAAAGCCAGAGAAAAATACATGGATTTTTCTGCAGGTTTCTAAAATGACCACAATAACCTGAAAAAATAATAATAATACCTACTCTTTATTGATTAAATGCTGCCCATGATAAAGGAGGGGAATGAAGAAATCTGGAAGCCTCAGGATGTTTAAATCTGAAGTGTTCCCTGGTTAAGACCAAACAGCAGGACGTAAGGCCTGGTTTTGCCTGAGCAAGTCAACCATAGTTTTGTTTTGAAACAACTTCTAAGCCCTCAGAGGCCATGAGACCTTGTCTCCAGCTGGTTCAATGGCCCCCTCGATCCTTCCAAGATAAATTTCTGTTGATTTGCACCTCACCTTAGAAGGGAAGAACCATTAAAAACTTAAAATGTCCTTCCCGAATTTGCCAAGTCATTGTATTGACTTAAAGCGTGGCATGCATATACCTCACAAGCTTCTGAAGGCAGCAAATACACTGGCATTTACTCAGGTTTGCACCCCCAGGGCTTTCCCTAGTAGCCCAGGTCAGCTGGGCCCGGGATTGCAGGTCTGGCTCCTAAGAGCGGGGATGCGGTGATCTAGCGCCTCTTAGTGCTGAGTGCACAGCTGTGCACGTTATCTCCTGCCTGCAAAGTCCAAAAGAAAGGGGAAAATAATATATTCTGCTTTATTCCCTTCCAAAGGAACAGATGAAAGAGTTACTGCTGTCAGAAATATTTTTTAAATGGATTATTTCTACACATGCAAAATAAACACATGTATGAATAAACATTTTTTAAAAGTTCTCGGTAATAAAAGCTACATGGGAGATTGTCCGAAGCAGCACAACTAACATTCATTGCTGAATATTGCTGAAATACAACCATAGCTTAATATTCCCAATCTCTGGGATTTTGTCCTAAAAACTTAATTCAAAGGGGACAAAAATCCATATCCTACGCTATCTATGAAGCAAACCACAAAACCAGAAAGATTAATCTCCAACAAGAAGGAAATCTTTTAAACAAATTCAAATAGGTCACCATGATGATACGCAATCAAACCATTCTGAAGTTTAATTATAAGTACGAGGGTAAAAAAAGAACACTGTTTTTGATAAGACATTAAACTTAAAAAGCAGAGTAAAAAATTTATTGTGAAATGATTATCATCAATTTATGTTGCCATAAAATATACGTACCCATGTATATACGTATGTCTAGACATGCTGGAAGGTACTATAGAACGTGACTGTATCAAGGCAGTAATATTATGTATTTTTCTTGTTAAAGACAATCTTCTCCAGAGTGGTTTTAGGTTCACAGCAAAATTGAGATGCAGATGTAGGATTTCCCATACACTCCCCGCTCCCACACATGTACACCTCCCCCCATTATCACTATCCACACCCCCCACCAGGGCGGCCCTTTATCACAACTGATGAGCCTGCACCCACCCAGCATTGTCACCAAAACCTATGGTCTATATGAGGGTTCACACTTGGTATTGTACACGCCGGGGGTTTGGACAAATGTATAATGACACGTATCCCTCCTTATTATATCATACAGAGTATTTGCCCTGAGAATCCTGTGTATTATGTATTTTTAATGTTCCAAACATCTTTTTGTTTTCCTGGTAAAAAAAAATGTCGAGGAAAAGAAAATAACGAAATTTCAAATTTGTCTCAGAGTCACGTGTAAGGATAAGCTACCCATGAACTTCTCAAACTTCAGATTTAATCAGCTGTTTCTCTCCAACGCTTGTTGGATGCAAGCCCATTCCCTGGTGCAGCCCATTCCCTCCTGCTTCCTGAGAAAAGTCTGCCCCGACACCCTAGTCGGGGTGGAAGCGCTTTCTGAAATGTTCTCAAAGACCCTGTTCTTTTCCTCCAGAACGTTTCTCTCGCTTGGCGGTGGTTGGAGCGCCTGCTAGAGTGTGTGCGTGTCCTCCCCCAGGTTGTGAGAGAAACGCAGTGTACACAGGAAGCCTCCGTGCAGCCTGCGGAGCAAGGTGAAGGGCAGCACGTGCTCCGAGAGGTACGCGACTTGCACAACTTCCTGCAGCAGCTGGAGCAGAGCCAGGCACAGGTGTGAGCCTGCGTTCAGTTTGCAATTTGCGCCCATCCACAGAAGAATCCTGATGATCAGGGCGCCCGGGGGGCTCAGGGGTGGAGCACCTGCCTTGGGCCCAGGGCATGACCCCGGGGTCCCGGGATCGAGTCCCACATCTGCTGCTTCTCCCTCCGCCTGGATCTCTGCCTCTCTCTGGTCTCATGAATAAATAAATAAAATTTAAAAAAAATTCTGATGATCTTAGAATCACCTGGTACCCTAGGGTGGAGTTCATCAGAACCTCTGGCTCTTTATTTCCTCTGATCAACTCCTTCTGTCATCTAGAATGGGACATGGTGAGAGGCTGAGTTTCATTCATTTGGGGCCCCTGTTTTTGTCTCCTGATGCTGCTTCTCTCCCATACTCTCCAGCATAATGACTCCAGCCCCCAACCCATCCTCTCTGTCCTTCCTGATACCATCAGTTCCTCCTCCTTCCCAAGTGACGAAGCTCCTGCCAAGCCTCCTTGTGGTGGCCACTATCAAAGAAAGGCTGGCTCACACTTGCTAATAAGCAGGTGAAAAACAAGAGGTGACACGTGTGCTCCACTCCAGGCTGTACACAGCACCAGCACCATCTGCTTGGAGCCTACCAATATTTTTCAGTGGAAATGAAGTGACTGAAAACCAGAGCCTGTCGTTCAGAAACTGGTGTGATAGGTTGAAAGCAAAAGTCTGCATCCTCACCACATTTCCCCACTTTTGCAGCTCAAGGGACAGATGCATCAAGGAATTAATAACCCAGAGTCCAGGGAAAGCAGGAAGGAGACAGATAATGAAGATGAAGGGAGTGTTCCTGAGATGTTACGGAGGTGAATGGCTTCCATCTGGCCAGGAGCACATCTCCAGCTGCTGCTCTGACATCATCTATGCTTTGCCCGTGAGAGGTAAAACCCAAGGGGGTTGAAGGAAGAAAGAAGAAATTCCCACCGCTAATTAAAGCAGCATTTACCATTCTCAAAGCTAAAATGAGGCGTAGTATGTGAAATGGGGACAAAGAAAGGAAAGGAGGGGGGGAAACAGGGAGGGAGAGAGCTTTTAAGAAAAACTACACATTTGTTATGTTTCTCTCCAAATCAGAAACGTAAGAAATTTTACGTTACAGAAATGTAAGAAACCAAAAGAACTACAAAAATGTTCATATTTATAAAAATATGTGAAGATATTTTTGAGAAAGCCATTTAACTACATTTCATAATTAAGTAATTCCACTAAAACACGTCAACTTACACCTACACACAATTCCCTCACTTTCATAGTCTGAAAGTACCGATGGCTGTGAGCAAGGCAACGTCATTTGCTCAGCGTGTCATGAGCCTGAACCAACCCGGTAGACACGATGGGCTCTGGGTCCCAGGGTGAGAACCAGGACAAGGGTTCCCAGGTCACTGAGGACATAGCAGGATCCACTACGATTGTATTTAATGCAATGTAAGTAAATCTTATTTTTTACTCTTTTCCCCACTCATAACAGGGTTCTAAGCAGAGAAATTATGACAAGAGAAAAAAATGAAAATCAGATAACTGAATAATAAAGTATTGGCAATCTTCAAAGGTAGAAAAAAAGCAGGCAGCATAATACATCTTACGTAAAAATATATAAAGCTCAAAATCACAGTAAATTAGTCATCTGTGTTCTAGTTAAAGAGTGACTTTTGGTGTGTGGAGACATTGATATTTCGGTAAAATAACAATCCCAGGTTTGACTTGTAGCACTCCTCTTTCTCTCTACTATTATCAATCAGGTTAAATTATTTAGCTCTACGAAGAAGGGCATTTGGCGAGTTTCATTTTACCTCCATGCCTATGGTTGTATTCCAGAAATTTTTTTAAGAAACAGCCACATGGGTTTCTAGGTAAGATGCTGACATAAGCCTAATGGGTCTAACTTCTCTATCCTCCGCTACCAAATCCCCTGAAGAGAAAAAGGAATATAAGCATTAGGGGAAACTTGATTTCGTGATAAGAACTAGGACAGGGTAACATCCCCATGCCAGGGTCTTAAAGGAAATGCTCTAAAAGAAAGGGCGAACAGAATTGGAAGTTCCCTGAGCTCTGCCATGAACTGGCTGCATGCCTGTGAGGAAGGTGGGAAATGCCTCCAAAAACTCGCCCAACACCAGCTCTTTCAGGGGTGAGGGCAGTCGGGAGACCTCTGCCCAGCACGTGTCCTCAGAAGGGATCACGTTGTCTCCAAGGGGGTGAAAGTTGATTCTAACAGGTCGGAGAAAGTGATATAGCCTCTATAAGTGTGTGTGTATATGTATATGAAGCTTAGGAGGCAATGATGAAAAATAAAAAGATTGAGAAACACTGTTATTTAGCATCAGCCACAGAGAAGGGCTTTGGACACAGGAACCACTGAGCAGTGATGACGATGTACACTCGAGTTCACGGGGCTCCAAGCTCATCTGCTGAAAGAGGCAGCTTATTGCTGCAAAGGCCTCACGTGCAGTCCTCACCCTATTCTTCCTAGACTGCAAAGAAAGCACAGTACAGTTGACAAGAGAAAGAGTTTGGTTTTGTTTTTAAAGAAAAAAAAAATAGAAAAAAATACATAAACCATAAGATAGAATGTCAACACTAAAGTGGAAAATTCCAGTGATGACAATAAATTTAAATAGGTTCATTCTCTTATGGAAACAGATTTGCAGATTAGGCCAAATAAAACTCAATTGTATTTTTGTTTATAAAGCAGATACCTACATCCAAATTACTAAGTGAGAGAATATAGGCAAACAAAAACAAAGCACATAAATACGCCATGGGAGATATGATGTGGATGTTGCTGTGAGTGGTGACATAAGACAAGAAAAATCCAAGCCAAAAAGCATTGATTTATCAAAAATGATTATTAGAAAAGCCATGAAGATATCTATCTCTACATATTTAAATATATGAAGCCTCATTGATAAAGACTAAAGTACAATAGGTCTCCCTATTTGATGAAAACAAAGATTAAAATAAGAATCAGAACATTTGAATGATATATAATAAGAATGCTGTGTTTTATTTATATAGAGGTATCTATAAAAATGGAGGTGACGTATCCTTCCCAAGAAGCCATGAAAATCTTACAAAAATGTATCATATACTAGACTACAAAGAAAACATCAACAAATTCCAAACACTAATCATCTCATTGGTCATATTACCTGACCACAATGCAATACAACTAGAAACAGACTGTAGATTTGTACATTTGACAAGTCAAGTTTAAATGTAAAACTGAGGAAAAAAAACAATTTCTTGGAACCGAGTAAGTTCCCCCAAAATGGGCAGCCTGGGTGTCTCAGCAGTTTAGCGCCGCCTTCAGCCCGGGGTGTGATCCTGGAGACCCGGGATTGAGTCCTGCGTTGGGTTCCCGGCATGGAGCCTGCTTCTCCCTCTGCCTGTGTTTCTGCCTCTCTCTCTCTCTCTCTCTGTGTGTGTGTGTGTGTGTGTGTCTGTCTCTCATGAATAAATAAATAAAATCTTTTTTTTTTAAAGTTCCCCAAAGAATAATTAGGTCAAACATCGGGGGGGGGGGGACCCTAAAATTATCAACTACCTTAACTCCATAAAAATGAAAATGTGACAGAGCAAACTTACATAGATGATGTTTTAAGAAGCAAATTCTGATCAGTTTCTATTCCTTAAAAAAAGCAAATTCAAGAAATTGCACAATGAACATCAAAAGTGTCCTATCCAAGCAAAAAGAAGAAAATAAAAAGTTGTAAATTTAGAATCAAGTTTAACCAGATAATCAAGAGGATGGGCGGAGAAGAGCAACAGCTCAAGCCCTGATTATCCTAAAATGCCTATGTTCTTTGCTCTAAGTTTGGCTCTAGGAGAATGTAAACAACACAGCCCAGGTTACCTGGTCTAGCAACCTCTCCAGTCTCGTTTCCCACAGATCCCCATATACACCTGTGAGAGAGGATATCCAGTAAAGGCCACCCCCACTTCCTTCCCACCCTGTAGACATGTCACTCCAACCATCAACAGGTGGAGTCTGTCCTCTCCCTTGAATCCAGGCTGAACTTGTGATTTGTTTTGACCTCTAGGAAGTGAAGGGATATGATGTTCTAGAACCTCCAAGCCCAGGCTTTAGGAAGGCCAGTGTGTCCCGCTTCTTCTTCTCCTTTGGAAGTCGGAAGCCATACAAAACACCGACTACCTTGAGATCATTATGTTGTGAAAAAAACCAAGAGAGCTATCTGCAGAGGTCACATGAAGGAGCACCAAGCTGCTCAACTAGAAATGAAGAAGGATAAGGAGGATAAGGAGAAGAAAGAAGGAGAAGGAGGAAGAGAAGAAGAAAGAGAAGGAGAAGGAGGAGAAAGAGAAGGAGGAGGAGGAGAAGGAGAAGAGGAAGGAGGAGGAGAAGAAAGAGGAGAAAGAGAAGGAGGAGAAGAAAGAGGTGAAGGATGAGGAGGAGGAGAAGAAAGAGAAGAAAGAGAAGGAAAAGGAGGAGAAAGAGAAGGAGGAGAAGAAAGAAAGAGAAGAAGGAGAAAGTGAAGGAGGAGGAGGAGGAGAAGAAGAAGAAAGAGAAGGAGGAGGAAAAGGAGAAGAAGAAGAAAGAGGAGAAGGAGAAGGAGGAGAAAGAGGAGGAGGAGGAGGAGAAGAAGGGAGAAGGGGAGGGGGAGGAGGAAGACCTTTGAAAGGGTCTTTACTTCCAAGTCCAGCTCAGCCGCCAGCTAAATGCAAGGGACTGAGCAGCCCCAGCAGATGCCACATGGAGCAGAAGAATCACCCTGTTGAGTACACTCAACCCATAGAATTTTGACACACCATGAATTGCTGTTTTCAGTCACTCCCCTTTGGGACAGCTTGTCACAAGGAGGTTGCTAACTGAAACACGGCCGACGCTGTAGTCATAGCAGGCGACTCAGAAGCAACCATGTCTGTGAGCTTGTACGTTCTACTCTCCTGTTCCCGCCTTTGCCCACTGTATAGACTTCTAGCCCACTTGAAAGACCCAACTAAGCATTTCCTCTTCTGGGAAGCCTTCCCAGAATATCTCAGCCCATTACCCGTGATGCCCCCAGATGTGGTAATGCACCGACGTAGCACATACTCCTTGCACTCGGCCCTCACGCTGAGAGACACGTTCGTTGCCGCGTCCACCTTCGCACTGTGAGCTCCTGCAGGCACAGCCTGTGATGTTAGCATTTCCATATTTCCATTGCTTAAAACAATACCTGCAAAATAATCCTATGAAGGAGGAAGGGCCGTTCCTCTCTTACATATATGGAAGCCGATATATACAGTGCTAAGGTGATGCGCTCAAGGTCACTCAGAAAGCTGAGATAAATACAGAGAGAGTACGAAAGAGTGAAATTCCGTGAGCTCAAGAAGTGTTTCCAGATAACTCCGTCTTTCATTGATCTTTTTCTCCTCTTAAGTCCTATAGCACTTACATCCCCAAAAAACTATCCCTATGGAACAAAGAATACTCTTGTCTTCAGGCTCATGGCAAGTTTCTGGCAGGCCAACGCCACAGTTTATATTGCTACTGAATCCTCCGAAAACCCTGGTATAGCACATGATAGGTTCTCACTCACTTATTAACAGGTCGTTTCAAAAGTATTAAACTAGTCAATGATAAAGAGAGGTTCAGGAAAATGTGCCAAGTATTTTTCTAAAAATAGAAATACACTCAAACATCCTATATTTTCAACCCCAATTTATTAGACTATGAAGGGCAACACATTTTTAAAATATATGTTTTAATAAAATAAAATAAATGTCTTTGAACGCAGGGAAAAGAATGATCTTGAATGACTATTCACTGTGAATAATCTCCTTTTCACTGGAGTTCTGTTCTACCCAGAATGAAACAGGAGACTGAACCGGGCAATCTTCAGGAAAGCTCATACCGTTATTTTTGTTGTGTCCCTTGGCTGAGAAGGGACTGAGATTTGGTGTCATTTCTGAGTCAGTGCTGTCAACCAGCAACAGAATAAAACTGATTTATTTCTCATTTTGACTCTTAAAAAAAAATCTGAAAATTTAGATCTTACCCTTTATTCCCCAGGGACAAAACACACTAGACGGAGAGGAGCCAGGATTCTCAGCAAGCATTCCGGTAGCCGGGACAGCCCAGGTCCCTCTCACCCCCTATTTACTGCATGTTCAAATTCTCCTGACTCATTGAAGGTCTAACCAAATTACTGAAGTGCAGACTAAGGTCATTTCAAGTCCAAAACTGTGTGACACCGGAGGACTCAGTGAGAAGAACAAGGAGGGACCATCCTGCCCTTGGTGGGCACTAATGCCTTCGGGGCTTCCGACTTATCAGCCACAGAGGGCGGGACACCACCAGCCAGAGCTAGGCTGTGTGTCATACAAACTGTGTCCTTAGGTAACTCTACTTTAATTCTATTTTATGGAGCTCTAAGTCGGTCTGTTACTCCTTCAGGAAAGCCCAGTGAGTCCCTAGAACTCCTTTATCCCGCATTTCACCACCTAGATCTCTCCCAGAACTCAGCCGAATCACACAAAGATGTTCACAAGTGGGGCACCTGGGTGGCTCAGGGGGTGAGGCATCTGACCTTGGCTCTGATCATGATCTGGGGGCCTGGGATCGAGCCCGGATTTGGGCTCCGCCCTCAGTGGGGAGTCTGCTTGTCCCTCCCCCTCCCCCTGCTCACATTCATTCTCGTTCTCTCTCTCTCTCTCTCATAAATATAAATAATGTCATTTTAAAAAGAAAAAGATGTTCACACGTTAGGCATTCTGCTATATTTTTCTCTAGAAATCTCTTAGGCTGGGAACACACGTGGCACAGAATTAGGGGCACATTCCCACCACTTCTGATTAAAATATCATGCATTTTGCAGAGCATAGCTCAAATGCTGTCTCCGGCTTAGAACCTTCCCTCGTTGCCTGGGTTGAAATACGTCTCTCGTTCTCTAAACTTTTACAATTAGCTTAGCACTTAGCACAGCTAGCTCGGGGTGACATAGCATGTGTCCTCCTCACTCCCTTCTCCTCCTCACATGCATCTCTTACATTTGGAGCATTAGATGGCAAGGACTGTGCATATAAAATCTTTGAACCCCTAGAACATTGCACAGTGCTTTGTACACAGAGGGTGCCCAATGTTTGCTCCGTGACTGTTCACTTTATTCCTTCTGGGATTTTCAGGATGACAACTTTTACGAGAGCCTGGAAGTCATGCAAAGAGACTAATCCAGACCCACCCCACCTATTATAGATCACGACTCCCACCCTGCATTTTAAGGAATACGACTCAAGTCCCAAAAAACAAACAAACAAACAAAAAAACAAAAACAAAACAAAAAAAAACACTGAATTTTTTTTTTAATTTTCATATCTTTCAACAGAAATCATAGGTGGAATACTACTAAATGTGTGGCCAGGAGGGTGCATTGCAAAGAGAGCTTGAAACCCTTCCCACTCACACTATCCAGCGGGTTCCCCTTAAGGAAATGTTGAAGAAACGTCTGGGGTAACACAGAGGACACTCTGATAATCACTAATTCTGACCCACCTCTTCAGATTCTGAAATAGGCCACAGGAGTCAGAGAGAGTTGCCGAAATCACAACCTATGGATGAACCCTGGCCCCTGGGTCCACTGCCCCTTATTGATTTCCTGCAGGATGGACTTCATGACACCCAAAGAGGCAGCCCCGGGGCAGCTCTTGCCCCAGCATTTCAGGGCTTGTCCTTAGACAGGTACTTCGCTTCATTTTATTCATTCTATTGATTCTTTGAATCTAATCCAGAGAATAAACACCACCAGGACCAAACATATGGTGGAGTCTTTAGCTTAATTTTTGTTTTTGGAGAGAGAAGCATCTTGGGCTGAGTTCCACCAAGCTGGGAGTACAAGGAGTGATTAAAACCACAACACAACACAACACAAGGTATCCTAATCCTACCTGAACATAAGGAAGCCTGCCACTTGGCGCAGGAGCTATTTACTTTGTCAAATCCCCATGTGCGATGTTTGCTCCATTGTAATCATATATAATATCATGGTAACAAACTAGATGTTTATAGAAAAATAGGTCCTAAGGGCTAGAAACTCTCAGAGAAAATACATGCAGTTTAATTTTATTTTTTCCATTCAAAATGTAAAGGAATGGTGTAAGTGTTTGATTTAGGGTTAGGCCCCCAAAATGTATTTATTACATTTAAGTTTTTGAATACTCAATTTAAAATTGTTCCGGTATTTTTTTTTCTTTTCCTAAAAAGAAATCTGGATTTGAAACGTTGTCTATTATCCATGTATTTAAGACACTTAACTTTAATTGAGCTCATTTATCCTACTATATATTCAGTCTATTTTCTTATGTTGTGAGAGCCCTCTGGTGGTTGAGAACACTAAATCTCTATGCTCATGAGAAGAGGAACCAACCACATTACCAACAAAAGCTTTTCTTTACTGAGATACTGGCTTCAAGTTCTATTAGAAATGAATGCTCATTAAAATCTCTATTAGCTTTCACCTACTCAAAGAATAGTATATTATTTTTTTGCATTTTCTAAGATTAAAAAAAGATCTTAAATGCTTACATTATGTCTTTAAATCCAAATAAGAAAACACTGATTATGCACAAATATATTTTCTTTTCAATCATATTGGGGATAGTTTGCAATTTACATCTAAATTGAGATATAGGCAAATTGACTCTTGGAGCCCTTTATTAGGTAGCGTACTCTATGTCCTCTTTTAACATGTGGCCAAGTCACAAACAGACAGAGCTTTTTATACTTCCACAGAGCCTAGGTCCATTGCACCAAATTTAAGACTCGGGTTTTGACATATTATGCAAGTCACTAAACAACAAACTTACCAGACACTTTATAAGTATCTTGCCATACAGAGAATTAATTACAGGAGGCAAAACTAGAAGGAGTGAAGTCTTGATCACGTGGGACAATTCATTGAAATTTGTGAAATGACAAAGCCCTGATATATATAAATATATATAATATATATGTATATGGATAAAGCTGTTCCTTAGGCCTATAATTTCAGAATACCCAATGCCTGCATGCTCTCTTTTTAACTGACTCTAAGTTTTGGGGGTGAAAGTTGAATAGGGCATAAACAGGTATCAACGTACTTACTGCTATATGACTCTTCATGTCACTGATTTAAGTGTGGCACCAAAAATATGAGGTGAAAACATTGTACTCATAGTACTTCTGCATTTCCTCTGTAAGAACAGGGTGAGAGCCAAACAAATAAGCAGAGCTGAAGGCAAAGATTTGGTCAATGGACCAAGTATATCACAAGATGTTAGTGGTGATGCTACAGGATTACTGTAGGAATAAGATGATGGTGTGTCACTGTGGAAATTTGAAGAGGGATGGTGCTTTGACTTGGTCCCACACAGCTATGCTTTGAATGCCAGCTGTTACACTAATTTCATGAGCACATGCAGTGTTGAAGCATGATTAACTGACTTTGGCAAATCAAGAGTGTACAATCTTCCAACATGAAAATGTCAGTGAGCACACCTGACTCCAGCAAAAAGCCAGGATCAATGATGTCAAAGGTCTCTACTTTGGTAGTTTGTTGCAATAATTACCACCAACGTGTCCATGCCTCATTGTACACCACTCTACGACGTGACATTGGTGGTCCTCCAATCAAGAGGTGGAATCTGTTTTCTCCATCTTGAATCTGGGCCTGACCCTCTGATCTGCTCTAGTCACCAGGACAAAAATAACCATCTCACTTAAGCAGAGGTTTTAAGTGTGTGTGAGCTTCAGGGCTTGCCCTCTTTCACTTCTAGGAACCCTTTAGCCACCTTGAAGCAAGTTCCAGCTAGGTAACTAAAGAGAAAGAAATCTGAGGAACCAATTTCCATATAAGTGGGACCATCCTAGAGCACTCAGCTCTAGACAAGCCACAAGTAGACCACAAAGAGCAGCCCGGCCCAGCCAACATCACAATCCATACGATAATTATTGTTTTAAGCCACCAAGTTTTGGGGTGGTTTGTTATGTAGCAAAAGCTAACTGATACAGCTTCTTCCATCATAGAGACCAATCTTTGACTGTGGTTTGTTCCAGTCCATGACCACATTTCTCTGAAGATGGAATTTTGAGTCACTTGATAAATTCTTTGCTTCCTGATTTAAGAAATGATGCAGCACCAGACTGAACTGCTTGTAGAAAGAAAATGACAGGGCAGCCCAGGTGGCTCAGCAGTTTAGCACTGTCTTCAGCCAAGGGTGTTATCCTGGATACCCGGATCAAGTCCCGTGTCAGGCTCCCTGCATGGAGCCTGCTTCTCCCTCTACCTGTGTCTTTGCCTCTCTCTCTCTCTCTCTCTCTCTCTCTCTCTCTCTCTCTCCCCCCTCTCTCTGTCTCTCATGAATAAATAAATAAATAATCTTAAAAAAAGAGAGAGAGAATGACAGTCATCAAAAATAATGGGCTATATTTCCTCGTTGTCTTAATTATTGCCTACTAACCACACATCCATGGGAAAGGGATCTTGATACCTAACAAAATGGACCTAAATACCAAGGGCACAAGGAGCTTATCTTGGGAAATAGTTTGCATGGAAGTTACATAAGTATTTTAGTTAGCCTCAGACTCAATATGATCAGTTGTACGGGACAGACGCTTAAAGTAAATGTAAGCTCCATTAATAGAGCCATAGAGATAATGTTCACAGAGATAATCATCTAAAAGATTGGCTCTAGTTTTGGGACCTGCACTTAAAGACTAGACTGTGTCCTAAGGAGAATAATTAAGATGTGGATGTTCAGAGAACCGGGAGATAAGAGTAAGAGTTAAAGGAACCATGGAGAAAACCTGCCAACATTTTTGTACACAAAATTATAGTTATGGATGAGGGAACACTTTGAATTTGCATTGTTCTAGGTAGAAGAACCCAGGCCAACAAGTGAAGGAAGTTACAGGCAGAACTTTCTAATACTTACGGGGGTACTACAACAAAATTGGTTGCCTTGAACCATAGTGAGGTTGTTGTCACAGGATGTGTTCAAATGTTGCTCATCTGCCCTGGGATGTGGTAGAAAGAATTCCTGCACTGAGAGTAACACTAGACAAGCTGACATCTAAGATTCCCTCTAGATCTAAGAGTCTATGCTTCTGTATGACACTTCTGTGGGCATCTATCTACATTTGTCTTTACAAAATCTCATAACGTAAGTCTTCTGCAGTCTCCTCTTGATCATTGCCCCACCAGTCTACTGACTTGGTCTTGATCTGAGAGGATATGAGAGAAGAGAGATGCTGACTGGAGAGTGTAAGAAATTGATTCCTTCACCCCTCTGCCTCTTACTTGGGCACACGTGTTTAAATGGACTAGCTTTGCTCTAATAACAAAGAAAAAAATCAGATGTCACTTTGGGGCATTTTCACATAACAAAATGCTTTCTGAGTTGAATAAAGGTAAAATTGGATTCACTATTAAAAAGAGAGAGAAAATCAGTGTCATATTGTAAGGAAATAATTAAGTTGTAGAGTTTTGTATATATAACTCTTATGTTTCATCTTATGAGAAAATAGGTATGTTGCTAATAATTTTCAAACCTCATATATCATAAACTCTCTAATATGTTGTAGATAGCATTGTTAGCAAAAATATTAATAACTTATCTAACTTTAAAATGAACAAATATAATGCTATTTAAGTAATTATGTTTAATATTCATGGAAAAGTGACATGAATGGAGATGGAATATCTCTAATAGGCCACATATTGGCTCATAAAACCGAACGGCATTTGGCCTTAATACCTGCATCACATTAAGACCACTACCACTATCCAGAAGCTCAGATGCCGTGCAGCATCTTGTCCCCATGAATCAGATCATTTGGACATTAATGTGTGAAGACGGACTCAGAATTATACTCCACCTTTCCTTCTCTTGTGATTTATTGATCCAGCCCTATGTTAATTATTTTCATTCTACCTATTTCCACCTATCCATCCTAAGTATAAGCTTTCTCTAAAGCTTTTGCCTTAACAATATTAGCAGAGGGTTACTTAGAGTACACCATGTCCCAGGTACTGTGAGTCTTTATGCTCATTTAATACTCAAAATACCTCATGTTGTAGGTATTTTATTATTTTCATCTTAAAGAGATTAAATAACTTGACCAACATTCATTTTCATTCATATGGGGAATATAAGAAATAGTGAAAGGGATTATAGGGGAAAGGAGGGAAAATGAGTGGGAAAAATCAGAGAGGGAGACAGAACATGAGAGACTCCTAACTCTGGGAAACGAACAAGGGGTGGTGGAAGGGGAGGTGGGTGGGGGGTGGGGGTGACTGGGTGACGGACACTGAGGGGGGCACCTGATGGGATGAGCACTGGGTGTTATGCTATATGTTGGCAAATTGAACTTCAATAAAATATATATATTAAAAATTAATATATACATTAATATTTTTTAAAAGAAAAAGAACTTACTCTTGTATCCAGATATCTGTTTCCTCTGTACTTTGCCACTCCTATTTTCCAGGAGGAACTCCCAAATGTAAAAATTAAGATCTCTTAGGATACAATGTAAATCTTGGCAAGAGACTAGATATTAATAAGAGAAAGATGGTAGAGTAAAAGAAAACTGATATTTTAAATCTTAGTGACTGGGAAAATTGTGAAGTCACTAATCAAAACCAGAGAATTGAATTAAGTAATTAATAATGAGGAATCATTCTGTGTTGGGTTGTTTTTTTTTAATGTTGAGGTAAAATATCTGCAAAAAAATAAAAAAAAAAAACCTACAAGATTGGAGCTAAAAATAGACTTGAAGCCTGAAAAAAAGAGAAAGATAATAATGGATGTGATAAAGAGGGAGAAGGAGATGTCAAGGGGCCTCTGTTTGGTGAAATTAGAAAGCATTGTAGCAGAGGATCCCTGGGTGGCTCAGCAGTTTAGGACCTGCCTTTGGCCCAGGGCGTGATCCTGGGGTCCTGGGATCGAGTTCCACATCAGGCTCCCTGCATGGAGCCTGCTTCTCTCTCTCTCTCTCTCTCTCTCTCTTTCTCTTTCTCTCTCAAATAAATAAATAATTTTTTTAAAAAAGAAAGCATTGTAGCAGTTGGTTATGTGGATTCCAATAGAAAACCAACAAGATAATAATAAGAATATTAGAAAATGGGCCTAGATAATGCTGATGATACCAATAATACAACTTTATTGGAAACTTCTTTGCTGTAACTGAGATTTTTCTTCAATAATACCCTTGGTTGTATTGGAGTAAAAGAGCAAAAATAGATGAAGGGGGTTGCATAGGACTGGGAATGGACAAATGTGGAAGCTTAACAGAGCTAGTCCAGCAGGTGATAACAGACTAGGTATTATCATATTCCTGAATAAAGTAATGTAGGGAAACAAGTGAAATCAAAATTGTGACTGTAACTGAGAGATGTGGAAAAAGGGAAAGGATAATCATTACCATTGATGGCAGAGCAAGTTTAATGGGGTGATGAGGGGATAGACTGAAGGGCAGAAAATCATGGCCACAGCAGGACATTTCTAAGTTCAAGATCTCGAACGTGGAGCAGTTTCAAGTGATGAAGTAATTCAGGATGTGAATATGCTGGTAAAGAGTGAAACTGAAAGGTATAGAGATGAGGGTTAGGAACTTCTCAGCCTTGAGTTTAAAGGGCCCAAGCTCTAGAGTCAGACACACCATATTCGAATCCTGGCTAAGTCACTTGTGATCTGAAGGTATTTATAAAGCTTCTCAACTTCCCTAAGCCTTACTTTTGTTTAGGTACAAGATTTGGGGTGGGAGAGATTAGAGTAGTACTATTCACAGCACTATTTTACAATGTGAAAGAGAAAAAGCAGTCAAAAAGCTTGACAAAGTATATCATTCAAGTTAGCTTTTACCATTATTGTCGTTGTTGCTAATAAAAATGACTCTTAGATATTCAGAAAAGAAGGACAAAGAAGCAATCACACAAGAAAATATTGCTTAATTTAAATTCCAAGAACCTGACTTAAGGCTTTAGTTTCAGACTTCTCCATCCCTGTGCTTTCTGAAGTAGAGTGAACAGACCAGAAACAAATCCTTCATGACTTTGAAGAAGGAGGTTTGAAGATTAAACATTTACTGTGTCTATAATAAATAAGATCCATGACAATAGGGATAGATTCAAGTGTTCAAGAGATTCTCATTCCTTCTAGACCTCTAATGAAATTGCTAATGATCAAAATGGCCACAAATGGATAAAGATGACTTCCAAAAAGAGAGAGAGAGAGAGAGAGAGAGAGAGAGAAAATAAAGATTTATATTCATTGATTCCATAATTAAACACTACAATATCAAAATGAGCTATGATTGTACTTACTTGTGATGAAGTGGGTCACATTACTAAATAAAATCTTCAAAAACAACCAAGAAGTGGAGTACACTCCAGAAGACACCATCTCCAAAGTACTCCTTTTAATGAAAAGTTAGTCACCTAGGGATAAATTCTCAGAAAGCCCTGATACTGTAAAGAAGATTGTATACATGTATAATTAGAAGGTCTATAACTTTCATCAGATTTTCAAAGAAGAATATGACTCCAACATTTAAAAACCACTTCTTGGGGCACCTGAGTGGCTCAGTGAGTTAAGTGTCTGACTTGGTCTCAGGTCATGATGCCAGGGTCCTGTGATCAAGCCCCATGTCAGGCTTCCTGCTCAGTAGGGAGTCTGCTTTTCCCTCTCTGTCTGTGTGCTCTCTCCCTCTCTCAAATACATAAATAAAATCTTTAAAAAAAACACTTCTCATATGTATACAGTAAATATTTTCAGGAGGTTCAAAATGGAATGTTTTCAAAAGCTAACAAAACATTTAACTTTACATTGATTGCATTGATGATTTATAACACTAGTTATTATCTCATATCATAACACACTCCCATAAAGAAACCAAATTTACCAAAGATTCCCCACGAGTCCTCCTACCATCTTTGTAGCTCTCATTAATAGAGTAAATGCTAGGAATTTGTCTAGTTCAAGGA
Source organism: Canis aureus (assembly GCF_053574225.1). Lineage (NCBI taxonomy): Eukaryota > Metazoa > Chordata > Mammalia > Carnivora > Canidae > Canis > Canis aureus. The sequence goes on along the minus strand of NC_135624.1, from coordinate 43,018,070 downwards.
AAGAATTAGTGTGAAACACAAAGCATAGAGGAGTTTATTCTAGGCAACTACTCAAAAAGAAGTTTTTTTTTTAAAAAAAGATTTCATTTACTTATTTGAGAGAGAGAGAGCCCAACAGTAAGCAAGAGAGAGAGCATGAGTGGAGGGAGGGGCAGAGGAAGAGGGAGAGGCAGACCTGATAGCCATGATTACTCTTTTCTTCTTAAAAAAAAAAAAAAAAAAAAAAACCACTAATGTTTTTTTCTTCAACATATCAGTGTGTCCCTCTGGAAGATCACAATTCCCGCCTACTTTGCAGCAAAAGGTGAACCATAAAATGCAAACGAAGGTTCGATGGGATTTCTGGAAGAGCTCTTTAGAAGGGAGCTCTGTTAGACAGAATGCACTTCTCTTTCCTCTTTTCCTGCTCATATTCTTTTTGCCTGGAATGCAGGTATGATGTCAAGAGTTTCAACAACCACCTTGAACTTTTGGGACACCTCAAAGATAGAAAATATGTGCTAAGAATAATAGCAATACTATTATCAAAACAGAAAAAGGCCCAAGGTGAAACCATGAACTTTATGCCCCATATGGAGCATCTTCCTATACAGTTTTTATGTGAGAGAAAAAAGAAAATAAAACTCCCAATTTGTAAGGCTTCAGAGTTTGTTGCTGTTCTTTGCTTAGGGATTATTTTATGTGTAGAAAGAATCACTGCCATTCAGAAAAGAATGTAATTCACAACTACCATAGACAACCAGCCTGAAAATCCCACTTTGCTTTGTTATATTGCCTAAAAGTGGACCAAATGCTGATTCATTTTGATAAACAATGACTTTCAATAGGGTCGTTTGCATGATATTGGACATTAGGCAACAATGAACTATGATCTCTGAGGGGCTTTCCTCTGAAGGGAAATCCAAACACCTTGGTTTGAGGAAATAAACTTAAAAACCCAGAGGACTAAGATGGCTAGAGTTTATAGACAAAGTACTAGAAAGTAAAGAGTTTCATGGAGAACTCTTAGAGATGTGCAGAGAGCCCAGCTTGTATCCCACAGAGTACTGATCAGCACATGCATGTAAGGAAACAACTGGTGGCCAGCAAAAGAACCTGAGAAGATTAAAAGGGACAGTACCTAGGGATAGGGCTGAGGAGGGTGCCTGTTCCACATCAGCCAGACTGGGAAACTTTATGATCAATGAGGCATTAGATAAATATCCCACAATATTATGCCTCCACACTGGGGAATAATTAGCTTTGGACTAAACACCACTCTGGCTTTGTCTAGAAACTCTTAAAAACAAAACACCAAAGAGCAAACTTTTTCCAAGTAATTGCATCCCAGTGAAAACTTTAAGAATATATATAGGTATACAAAAAATGTCCCAAAAAAGAATACTTGAACTCAACCAGATCAAATTCCATAATATGCAAAATCCAATAAAAAATGACCAGAGAAAGAAGTAGAAAATATGACTCAGGATGAGGAGAAAAATCAATCAATTGAAACCAACTGAGAATTGACACAGATATTAGAATTGTTAGACAAGGAGATTAAAACAAGTTATTATACCTACATCCCATATGTTAAAAAGGCTAGATGAAATAAAGAACATGTTAAGTAGAGACATGGAATATATATTTAAAAAAAAATAAATGTCTAAAGATAAAATTACAATGTCTGAAATTAAAAATAAATGGGATAGGATTAACAAAAGATTAGACATTTTACAAGAAAAGATTAGGGATCTAGGAGGCAAAGCAAGAGAAACTATCCAAGATGAAATGAAGTGAGCTATGGAACAACTTCAAGCAGCCCAATATGCAGATAAGTAAAGTCTCTGAAAAGAAAGAAAGAAGAGGAAACCTATATCATGTTTTAAAAAACAATGGTTAAATATTTTCCAAATTTGATTTTTCTAAGTTTTTTTTAAAGATTTTATTTATTTATTCATGACAGACACAGAGAGAGAGAGGGAGGGAGAGAGAGAGAGAGAGAGACAGAGAGAGAGACTCCATATGCAGGGAGCCCGATGTGGGACTCGATCCCGGGTCTCCAGGATCACACCCTGGGCTGAAGGGGCGCTAAACCACTGGGCCACCAGGGCTGCCCTTTCTTTAAATTTTAAAAATGCAGATCCAAGAATCTCAATGAACTCTAATCAAAAGAAACATTTATACCAAAGTACATCATAATCCAGTTTCTCAAATCCAGTGATAAAAAGAAAAATCTTAAGAGCAGCAAGGGGATGGAGAAGACACACATATGGAGGAAAAAGGTAAGGATGACAGCATATGGTTTATCAGAAGTAATGCAGATGGGAAGACAAAGGAGCAAATCTCTTAAGCTCTGAAAAGAAAGTTAAAAAAAAAAAAAACTTTTGAAACTAGAATTCTATACCCAGCAAAAATGTCTTGTAAAAGACAAAGGTGAGATAAAAACTTCAGATGCAAAAATGCTGCAAGAACTCATCTGCAGCAGACCACATGACAACAGTTGCAAGTTCTTCACATAAAAGGAACATGATGTCAAATGATTTCATGTTCTATACCAAGCAATAAAGAGAATGAGAAATTGAAATTGCAGAAGGTAGAGCACTTCCAAACCCACTTCATGAGGTCATGGTCACCCTGACACCAAAATCAGACAAAGGCATTAATTAGAAGAATAGAAAACTATATTGACAGAAAGATCAATGGTCACCGGGGACCTGGGGTTGGAGGAAGAGACAGATGGCCAAATGGCACGAGGTATATATGGAAAAGCTCTGATCTCAAATGTGTCAATAGGTTCACGAGTGCACATATCTGCTCAAATCCATCAAATTATAAGTTATATGGATACAGTTTATGATATGTAAATTGTACCTCAGTAATCTGTTTACAACAAAACAAAATAAATGAAAACAGCGTATCTGGCCAACACTACAGTATGGCTCACTCAGTAACCGATGCAATCACCTTCTAGGTCGGCTTCCTGTGCTGTAGAGGCTAGAAAGCTATAGACCACAATTCCCATTTTGCCTCCTTGTTTTCACGTGTGACGGATTCAGTGATCACAGATACATTCACCCGAGACTTTTCTTAGGAACAGAATCACGTAAAAGAAGGGACAGAGAACAAGTCATCGGTTTTGCCATAGAGGCTCAGAGACAGCATTTCTAGAGCCAGCCACTTCCTGATTGCGGCAGGGGCTTCCAGGATGGCCCATTTCTGCAGAAAGTTTTGCAAGTTGTCCCTAAAAACATGCTCAGAGTCTATATTTCTAGGGTATAAACTACCTGGGCTCAATCACAATTCTTTCATTCTTAAACTGGGGGGAAAAAATCAACAATTTCAAAGGATATGGAATTCTCAAGCAGTCACAGCTCAGCCTCAGCTAGTTTAAAACATCTGTCTGGGGAATCCCTGGGTGGCTCAGTGATTGGGCGCCTGCCTTCAACCCAGGGTGTGATCTTGGGGTCCTGGGATCGAGTCCCACATTGGGCTTCCTGCATGGAGCCTGCTTCTCCCTCTGCCTATGTCTCTGCCTCTCTGTGTGTGTGTCTCATGAATAAATAAATAAAATCTAAAAAAAAAATCTGTCTGGATCCACATCCCTTCTATTTCTCTCCATCACCAGAGTCCCCACACTGATTTATTCTATGTGGGTTTTTTTGTTTCTGCTTTTTGTTTTTGTTTTTTGTTTTTTGTTTTTTAGCTCAGTTCCAATGTGGGTTTTATGGGTTTCTATCTACTGTGAATTTTTATAGTTGGTCCAGAATCAAGACAGTACTTCTAACCTATTTCCTACCAGAATTTCTAAGATAATTTATGTTCGAACTGTTGGAACGCAATCTTTTTGTGTAAAGATCCACGGATGCCAAAACAACGGGACAACTGCTCTGAGCGAGCATCACGTTGAACTTGCTTCCCCACCCTCCAACCCTCTGAGGGTTGCCCTCAGTGAAGATAACTGAATTCCTTTGGTACCATCTGTCCTTGAGGCTGGCAGCAATGATGGCAGGAAATAAGCAAGCTGCAAAATGGTCTCGTGCTCTCCCCATTCTGTGTCACTGTCTCCGGAGGCCCGTTTCCATCCCTATCTACCTCGTTCTCTGGCCCTCTCTAACTCTCTCTCTCTCTCCCTCCTTAAAAAAAAAAAAAGTTGTATCGCACCAGGTGATGTGCACATCTTGATTTTTCTCACTCATCTGAATTTAAACTAAATCAAATGGGACTGTTTAAAACACCACAGATGTTAAGGAAATTACCAACATCACCAGCTTCTGTTCCTTCCTAAAAATTATGCTTCAACATGTGCCAAAACCCAGCAGAGGGCATCCTTCCATTTCAGATGAATGGATACTGCAGGGGAAAGGCTCTGTGATTCCAGCGATGTATTCTAACCCTTTACAACCCTACACGGGGATGTAAAGAAAAGCACTTCTGTAGTAGGGGGGGAAATTGTTGTAGACGTCGTTGTCAGGAGTGTTTACCTCCATTTCACATTATAGATTTAGAAGCAATTCTCCTTTCACAAGGAAAAAAAAAAAAAGAGAAAAAGAAAAATCTCCATCTCTGGTCTCTTTCCCAGATTTGAGGCATTAGCTTCAAATTGCAGAAGCCACACGGTAGCACCTGTGTGGTCCTTCCTTCTCTAGGCCAAGGTGTGCTAAAAAAGTAATCATGGAGACAAGAAGAATGAATCCGCACCCCACCTCCCAGTCTGTGGCGCTCTCCCTCTATCCATCAGACGGGAAGAAAAATATCACTACTGCCTGTTAGACTGTCTTGAAGCAGAAAGAAGGGAAGTGTGGTCAGAAGCCGTGTATCAGCTAAGGCCCAAACACATTACCCCCTCGTCACCCACTACATTTGGTTGGGCAGTTTCACAGAGATTAGAATTCCATGATGGGAACTATCTTATATCATCAGAAGAATTCTTCCGGAGTTCAAGGGCAAATGAGCACAGCCCTTATCAGTGATTTGTCCCCGGTGCAGGTGAGTTTATCAGATCCTTTCCTGGTGGAAGAAATGTCCCAGGGAGAGAAGGAAAGAATGTGAGAGGACAACACAGCATCACTCATGGACCCGAACGTCTATGAGCACTCTACGCCCAACCATGCCTCAGATTTTAAGACCATATCAGCAACGTATCTGAGATCCCTTTCTCTGAGATGATGACAAAGAGTGGAGATCCGGGGGGTGGGACAGAACCAGCTTTGAATCCCAGGCCCATCACTTGACAGCTAACGCGACCTGGAACAAAGTGATTCATGTTGTCTTTGGCGAAACAAAGAGAACAGTTGTTACTGTTCATTAAAGACCCACTTTGTTCCAGGCACAGGAATGGAGCACTTCTCTATATGGTATATGTGGTGAAGTCCTCACAATCAGCCTGTGGAAGTAGCGCTATTATCGCGCTCCTTTCGCAAACGAGAGAACCAAGGCACAGAGTGATTTATGAGTTTGCCCAGGATCCCACGCAAGTATCAGAGTGGGAACGAGGAACAAGGCTGCCTTGCCTCCTGACCGGTGGAGCAGAGAGCTGCTCCCTAAGGCCGTCCTGGGGACTCGAGGACATGAGGGTGTAAAGCGGAGCGCATGACGTTATTGCTACTATCATAATGAGTCTGTCATCATCACCACTGCCACTGTTGTAGCTTTCTGGGACCTGGGGGTACCTGCGGATATATAATAAAAGAGGCTCGAAGCTTCACATCAAAATCCGTCGGCTTCAGAACATAGTCTGTGTCCAGCTCAAGCTCAAAGGGAGGCTGCAGAAGGCATCACCAGTGGTCCTGGCCTCTGTGTCTCTATCTCTCCCTCCGATGACAGGCTGCCTCTAACAGCGATGGCTCCACTCAGGAGAGCAGAACAGTCGCCCTCTAACACAACGGGAGCACGTCCTGCTCTGGATCGTTTTCTGGCCTCCCCCGAAAGCTGCAAGTCAAGACCAAATGCAAAACAAAGCCAAGATCCAAATACCCATCTGCCATTTGAGAGGCAGCTCTTTGTTCTCTGATAAGTGACCTGGGGGAGCTGGCCTTGCCCCCTCGAACACCAGCGTCCCTGGGCTCTGTGTGCTCACCCTTCCTCAAGTGCGTCCTCCAGGGCCCTCTTCTAGGGCTTCGTAGCCACTGAGTGTGTTGGGAGATCAATGGGGGTTCATTCTGCCAACAGTATTATTCAAAGAGAAATGAGGCAGTCCTGTTTCCTCGCTGCTCTGGGAGCTTCCCCTGCTTACACAGGCCTGGATTTGGGCCTCACACTACCAAATTACAAAAATCTAGAATAATTTTAAACAACAAGCAGTTAAAATTCTGGCTCTGGGCCCCATTTCTTATTGATTTTGCCTTGGGACCGCCACCTTGGTTTCCTTAGGTAGGAAGCTGAGTGTTGGATGACGGGCGTAAGAGAATTCACAAATGCGTATCTTATAAATATTCCATTTTTCTCGTGTGCACTAAAAAATAGTTTTTATTTCTCACATCAAACTTCATAATGTGAAGCTCAAGTCAACTGAACATGTGAAAAATGTCTTTCTATTAAAAAAGGCAATTTCATGCTGATTTTATCTCACCATGCTTCTGTGAGGATGAACGCTGTTAGCAACACATCATTTGGGCTAGAAATAAGTGCTTCCATCCCTTTGCTTTGAACTCCAAAAAATAGCAAATGTCCTGGGAATTATATTGCAATTGGCCTCGTCATAGGCTTATAGATTTCTAACAGCACTGGTCGGGTTCAATAAAAAGGAGATTTTCCTTAGTAGAGTACTTACCCCAAGGTAATGGCCATCGATGAACACAACGGGGAGGGAAGGGGCTTCCGAGACACGCCGGCACCGCTCATCTAACTCTTTTCCATAGTCACCATTCAGAGCTATGTTTTTCTCCTCAAATTTTACTCGATGGTTCTGGAAGATCTTTCTAACCAGTTCGCATCTTTCGAAGGTTGTCCGTACCACACGAAGGCAAGTGGTATAAATCACCACACGGTCAAATTCTAGGTCAGCTGATGGTTGCTGAAGGAAGAAGATTGTAGTGTAAACATTTGCAGTTGCTTTCTTACGTCTTATCATCTGAGAGACAATTAACATTTTAGTAAGTGTCTTCTACATTAGAGGCATACAATAAAAGTTAAAGAGCCGTATTTGTCAGTTCTAAGACCTGTTTTATGTCAGAAAAATCTGTCCTTGAGAAGGGGATAACAGTCAACGTGATTTAAATGACATAATTTACTTGACAGTGTTTTTTCTGTTCTCAGTGGCATATCAAATAATGGCATATCTGGGGGCTCCTGGAGGGCTCAGTGGTTGAGCATCTGCCCTCGGCCCAGGGTGTGACCCTGGGGTCTTGGGATTGAGTCCTGCATTGGGCTCCCTGCAGGGAGCCTGCTTCTCTCTCTGCCTGTCTATGTGTCTCTCATGAATAAATAAATAAAATCTAAAAAAAAAGTAATAATAATAATGGCATATCTTAAAATCAATGACATCTCACGTGGCATACCATATGGTACAATACAGAGCGGCTGGATTATCTTTCCCATGTTTTGTACACATTGTTCCATTACTAAATAGGCCTCATAAACCCAAATAAAATATGTGACACAACAGTCACAGTTTGCATTTAACCATTTGAAAATCCTTCTCCTTGTCCACGGGCCACAACTGCCCGGGAATAACACGGCGTGTATCAGAGGACTGTTGTGAGGCCTCAGCAGCACAGCGGACGTGCACGCAGCCTGTGGAGTGACCGGGCTCCAACCTTCCATGAGGAGGCTCCGCAAAGACTGAATGACTCGCGGGGATGCAGAGACACCAGCACCATAGCGGGCAGTGGGGCCGGAGCCAGGCCTGGAAAGGAAGCAAGGAGACAGGCTCCCTGCACCAGAGGCAAGCACCTCTCTAAAGCAAGGAGAGGTCTCCTCGGGTGAGTCTTGCTCTCTCTAGGTCCTGCTACGTCGGAAGTCGGCGGCCACACTCCTGGGACAACCTGCCCATCAGGGAAGCTCCTCGTCTTCCCCATCACACTCTTCCTCGAAGGAAACTGAGTGGAATACAAGATGCCATGAGGCCAAGGGACACAGGAGTTTCTCTGGGGCTACGGTTGTTGCCACACAACCACCCAACTTACAAACCCCTTTGAAGTCAAAACGTTGACTGGAAACCACCCCGGAGAGCGAAATACTAGACTCGGAAGGTAGGATCTCGGAAGGTAGGATACTAAGCTCTACTGCTCTGTATTCAAAGAAATCAGCCCATCAGATGCAGAGCTACAGAGTCCTAAAAGCCCTAAGTCATAAAGGTGGCAGTGCCAGCATCTCCATCTCACTAAGAAAAAGCTCATTTTTCTTTTTCCTGATGATAAAATATATTCCTTCCCTCAATAGGGTTCAGAGGCTGAGTTGAAAACCCAGCGACCTGGAGGGGCCAAATAGGTGCCATAAATGTAGGGCCAGGCCAGGAGTAAAAGAGATACCGGTGAGAGGTAGGGAGTCCTCTGAAAGCGAAAAATGTCACTGAGCTTCAGGCCGGCAGGCGTGTTACTCGGCATTGACGGACGCAATTATTTCATTTTTTTTATTTTACTTTTCATAGACATAATTATTCTAAATATAAGATTGAAATTGGATGTTTATGGGAAATTTCCTTTTCTAAATGGCCGTACCTTGTTAAAAATGTGTTGAGACCACGCGGGCCGATATGTTTGAAGGACAAGTTTGGCCAAGACCCTGCTACCGAACGCTGGGCAGAGGGAGCCTCAGGTCCACCTGGACTGTGCCGCTGGCCGTCTGCGTGTGTCAGGGAAGCCAGTGAACTCGTAAGCCTCAGTTTTGTCATCTGTAAAATGCAACCCCCTCCCCCCATGGATTTGCTGAGGAGACTGAGTAACGGAGGTGGCGCCCACAGCTAGCGTCGGGCTCGCCTTGTATGCTGCCCTCGCGGCCGGTGCGAAAGATCCCACTTGGCACGGGGGGGGGGGGGGGCTTTTCAGATTAAAAACACAAACAAACAAACAAAAAAATCAGTGGAAATAATGTTTTAAAATATTTGATAAGGCATCAACGTCCCCCAGGAGCAGAGGTGGAAAGCCTAAGGCCCGTTAGCCAACCCCTACGGATCCTCTCCTTGCGCGCAACAAATGCCAGGAATCACTCTGCACTATGTTTCTGAAACATGTAAAAATAATAGTAAAAATGATAGTGGGCGGCTCTCAGGTAGCCGTGGTGGGCGCCGTTTAATGCAAAGAGTAACAAAACTATCCCTTTCCCTCCCCTTAAGGCTGAGCGTCGCCTGGAAGGAGTGGATCTCCAAGAGTGTCGGATACTAGAAGGACACTGAGAAGTTTTTTGGTTGTTTTGGTTTTAACCTGGGGAGTTTTCAAAAATCCCCCCAACCCCAAGCCACGTCCGGAACAATTAAGCCAGAATCACCACGGGTGAAATCTCAGAATTGTGGCTTTTTTTTTTCTAAGTTTCTGAAGGGATTCCAATCTACAGCCAAGCCCCAGCGCTACTTAGGTATGTGTTAGAAATGCAGAATGACAGACTTCGCCCTAGAGCGACTGAATCAGAATCTGCATTTTTAACAAGTTCTCCGGGGACTTTGGATGCACATCACATTGTAAGGCGCCCCCCCGTGCAATCCCGTTGACAGCTTGACATGACAGAGAAACCGGGATTGTGTCCCTTTAAAATAACTGCCAGTCATTCATTCAGTTACTAGAATCATCTATGTTTGCTAACCCTGGCGCCAGGTCCCAGATACACAAGGGCGAGCAAGCAGTATCATTCGCTCACAACCTGAAGCTCATAGTTCAAAAAAAAAAAAAAATCACATAAAAAAATTTAGATTCACAAACAGTTAAGAGCTGGAAAGAAAGTGCACAAGTCGTTACGGGAGGCTCTTGGAGTGTGTTCCTTTTCTTGTTTCAAAGGTCGAGAAAGTGTTTTCTGATATTTCCGATATGTCACCAAGAAAGGGTTGGGGAAATTAATTAGGTAAAAGACCGTGGGGAGAAGTATTACAGGCAAGTGCACACATCTCGAGATGGAGGAAGATGGCACGTTTGAGTCTCTGATTGAGGGTCTTTTGCTAAAACACAGAGAAAGGGATCCCTGGGTGGCTCAGCAGTTTAGCACCTGCCTTTGGCCGAGGGTGTGATCCTGGGGTCCCGAGATCGAGTCCCGCATCGGGCTCCCTGCATGGAGCCTGCTTCTCCCTCTGCCTGTGTCTCTGCTTCTCTCTCTGTGTCTATCATGAATAAATAAATAAAATCTTTAAATAAATAAATAAATAAATAAATAAATAAATAAATAAATAAATAAAAACACAGAGAAAGAGAACTAGGGTAGCACTAAATGAATCTGGACAGGTGCGCGGGGGAGATGCCACGCTGTACACTGCGTCTGGATAACCACTTTAAGGAGCTTTAACTTCAGCGCAATGGGAAATTCCTGAAGGTTTTTAAGGAAGAAGGGCGGAATTTAAATTTTTTAAAAAGTAAGTGAAGTAGGACCAGTGCAGATAGTTGCATAGGATGTGCACTGCACAAGCCTCAGGAGTGTCATTATCAGCATGGTCTAAATGAGTGACTCCCTCAGGGCTGCCAAGCCAGTGAACTGTTCTAAAAAAAAAGACCTTATTGAACGACCTCTTGGTATGACTTAGAAGTAGACCTGCCTAGAGGTAGCAGGCTGAAGGAGGCCTCAAGGTCTTTCCCAGTTTGGTAATACGAATTTAGATGATATTCTTTGGGGGAAAAAAAATCCTTTTCTCCATGCATTTCATTTCCTTTCCCTCGACAGATCTGTTCAAAGCATCCGACCAGAAATCTAAAAATAGCCCCTCAGTGTTTCGTGGTCCTTCTGGTCCCTGCCGGGGTTACCATGGGGCTGGAGAGGTGTGGGTCTGGTGACCTGGCGGGCAGCCCTTGGGGCCGCAGGCCGTGGGTTTGTACGAGCCCCCCTATGCTAAGGGGGGGCCTCCCCACCTCTCCGGGCCCCGAAGGCTGAGCCCACCGCCAGCAAGGACCCAGAGACCGGAGCAGCCCGAGCAACTGCAGCCCGCATCTGTCCTGCAGGGGCTGCGGACAGGTGCTGACCCCCGGTCATCGGGGGCCCAGGCGGGGTGGCCTGCTGCAGCTCACCCCATGGACACGGGTTCAAGCCGAGGAGGGGGGCCGCTCTGTGTGTGGGGGATCAGCCGGGAGCACACAGCTCCGGGGCTGCAGCCCGCAGGGGAGGGGGGTACGGGAGCACATGGAGGTCCTGGGGCTGTGGCCTGCAGGGGAAGGGCAAGTGGAGAGCACATGGAGGTCCTGGGGCTGTGACCTGCAGGGGAAGGGGGGGTGGGAGCACATGGAGGTCCTGGGGCTGTGGCCTGCAGGGGAAGGGCAAGTGGAGAGCACATGGAGGTCCTGGGGCTGTGACCTGCAGGGGAAGGGGGCGCGGGGAGCACATGGAAGTCCTGGGGCTGCGGCCTGCAGGGGAAGGGCAAGTGGAGAGCACATGGAGGTCCTGGGGCTGTGACCTGCAGCGGAAGGGGGGGTGGGAGCACATGGAGGTCCTGGGGCTGTGGCCTGCAGGAGAAGGGGGGCGGGAGCACATGGAGGTCCTGGGGCTGTGACCTGCAGGGGAAGGGGGGTGGGAGCACATGGAGGTCCTGGGGCTGTGGCCTGCAGGGTAAAGGCGGGCAGGAGCACACAGCTCAAGGCTGTGGCCTGCAGGGGACCTCTCCCCTGGGCCCAGGCCTGCCGGGTCATGCTGGTGGGAGACACCTGCTGGAAGAGGGGCCTCCAGGCACCCCCAGGAATTCAGGCCTTAAACAGAAATAAAACACAAAATAGAAAAGTGACCTTGTAGGAAGGCCGCTGCAGTGCCGGCGCCTTTCCCTTCCCGTCACCCCCACTCTGCCCCACAGGGCGTCCTGCTTCACTTACACATCGAGAAACCAGGCTCGGCAGGCGAGTGTCCTAAACACGGTGACCCAGGTCAGAGCAAGCCATCCAGAGAACCCGACCCCGATGCAGGGCTCTGCGCTGTGCCTGCTGCACCGGCCCCCGGGGAGTCTGTGGCCCAAACACCGAGGCCTGCAGGTTTGTGACTCGGAGGTTTGCGTCTTTACTCAGCCAGGCCCCCACGTGAGGTTTAGACTCCCGGAGGAGATCCCTTTGAGACGGGAAGGACGCAGAGATCTTTTCTCCTCTAGCTGGAACCCGAGAGGTGCAGCCGTCAGCCCCGAGCCGCACGGCCGTCGAAGGTACCTGGGAGCAGAGGCCTGGTCAGGGCCGGGCTCGGGCCGCGGAGCCGGGCGGTGGGGCCTTGCGAAGGGCACGCGGTTTGGCATCCCTGTGTCCCTGTCCCCGTCCCTCTCCTAAGACACAGACTCTAAAAATAAGTGTCCTACCTAGTAGCCATTGCCTGATGCCTGTGCACATATGTAGCTCCTGGGGCTTTACCTGCGCGACGTTCGTTTCTCGTGATATGAGGTTTATAACCTACATTTTTCAGGTAAAGAAACTAAAGCTTGGAAGGAACTGGAGGTGCCCCAACACCTCAGAGGAAAGGGAGTGGAACCAGAATTTTCACCCGGGCCTGCCTCCTAAGTCACTGCCGTGGGAAGACACCAGGTAACCCTCTTAAATCCACCACGGGTGGGCCACGCAGTTCCAGAGTGGAGTGGGGGGTGGACCACGGGGTCACACGGACGGCCTGGAAATTCCATTACTCATCCCTCTGCTTCCATCCATCCATCCTACCGCAGGCTCCACGTCCCCCCACCCCAAATGGGCCCCATCTCCATAGCCAGCTCTTTCCTCGGACTACCTCGTACAGCTAGATGCTGCACTGTGTTTGGCTGTTGGTTTATCGCCTATTCCCCCCTTAAATAAAAATATGACCCCAACAAAAGCGGGAACTTCGTTTTGCTCATTAGGACCAAGCACCTAAAACACGACCCGGCACATAGCAGATGCTCAGTAAATACCTCCTGGCCTCTTTCCCACACATTGAATAAGAACTTGGTTTGAATCTGCCACCTAATAACCAGATAATCTTGGACTGGTCATTTAATCTCTTTAAATTTCAGTTTTCTGATCTGTAATATAGGGACTCTCACACCTCCTGCATGAGGGTTAGTGGGGAGACTCTATGATTTCATGAATAGAAACCCTACCTGGCGGGAAGCCCGTTGCATAGTGAACACTCGCTACATGGCGCCTGTTGATTATCGGTATCAGCATTACCATAAAACGCTGCTGACACCCACTAGCAGCAGCCCTACGTCCTGTCCTTAGGGCCAACTGTGGGACCCAGACGACCCCTCAGTGACCTGAGCCTTCTTGAGCACAGCTCCCTCCCGCCACATTCTTCCTCTGTGTAGCCGCACAATGACCCTACAGTATACCCTAGAGGCACGCTGTCCTCGATCTGTCCTGGAGCTAGGACTGTGACCCACGACTATCCTCAGACTTCCCCCAGTGGTCCCCCCCACTGCCCCCCATTACTCCCAGCCTGCGGCTACAAAAGCAGGTTTTTATGGGATGTGGGCTTGTGGAGATCTACTCTCGCAGCAGCCCAAGACTTCTGTCCGTAGGCCCCTTAAAAAACCTTTTCTTATCAAGTTGGACTGATGAGGCTTTTTCTCCAGTCTCATGCCTCCTTTGGCTGGTGGAGGGCATTTTGCTCACCCATCCTATAAGACCGCCAGGTCCAAATCTACACAAGCCATCAGCCTCGTAAGCTCCGATGGCCAAGTTAAACCTCATAATTACACAGCGACCAAACAATAAGTCTCTTCGATGACTTAGATCACCATTTATACTTGTTTGGATGCGCCATCCATTCTAAGAGTGGAAACAACAAAGTGGAGCACATATCTCAGGTGCCATACAATTTCTCCTTTTCTAACTTCCAGCACTCCGCGGGGGGGCATGAAAAGAAATGCGTGAGCACAGTCGTTGCACGCAAGGATTTGTGGAGAAAGTGTTTTCTGGGTTTTTAATACTCTAAGATCATGTAAATAAATGGAATTTCCAGTGCTACCTTAGGGATTATCTATTTGTCCAAATCAATTATTGAGTTGGCCCAGACATTAATTGAAAAGTCAATGAACCTGATGAATTCTCCATACCACACAAACAACAAAGATTTTTCCAAAAAGTTAAACGGAAGCAATGTTGATTTTACAGCCCATCTGAGTTAATGAAAACGAAGGCGCCCCACGCTCCCACCGTAGAGACCTCAGAAAAAAAGGCCATAGCTCTGCCGACATAGCCCTCATCACGCACAGGGAGATTTCCCTTGAAAATCTGGGGTTTTGTCTGTTCTTGAAACAACAGAATCTGACAACACTGGTTCTGTTGCATTTCTGGGCAAAAACAGTGACTGAAGCTTGGTGGCAGCTACCCCCCCCCCCCCTTAGGGACACATGTCTCTTGAAGCCACACCTAATAACCATTCCCTCCCATCTAAACAATTTCTTGCATTAAGATTGCTGCATTTCCCCTTCTGATCTGAGTCTGTGATGCTGCATCTAGTCTCCTGAGTCTGTACACACACCTTAAATGGAGGGAAACTGAGGCTCACGGTTTACTTACTTGAGTCAACTTTTGGGGGGAAGCCACAGATAAAGAAGCAACATGTAAAGAAAACTCATCTGAAGCCCATGCTTGGAGCAGCTGTAGGAACTTGGGGAAACCAGTTTACTTTTCTGGAACTAGGTTTTCTCTTCTCTAAGATGGGAATGACTGTAACGCGGCTCACAAAGGAGTTGTAGGGTCATGCGTAAAATACGCCTGGAGACACACCGTAAATTATGATACTTTCAGAACAGCAGCGCTCATCACTGCCTGGTCAGCAGCTGGGAGAAGAGGGAGTGGCCTCTAACGGAAACCACCTTCCTACCAACAAACAAAAGCGTCTCCCCCAATAGGAATATTTTGGTTTCTATAGACAGCGCCGCAAATAGGATTCATCGGCATTTGCTATTCCGCTCAACTCGGAGGATAATACTAACGTCAAGACGAGTGTCTGGATCATCATCACGGTCGGGAGCATCCATTCCCACCGTGATGTGCCTACAACAGTGAAAAGCCAGGCAGCAAGTGGATTAGGAACATCCTGCAAAAGGAGACATTGAAGAAACATACCTTCTCTCTTATCCGATGAAAAATTAAGGTTCCAAAACCAGAAGAAAAGGAATTAAAATGTTGAACAAGAAGATCAGAGTTATAACTGGTTCCATAGTCATGCCCTGACCATTTTCCTCACGCCTTTCACCTTCTTACATCATAAAATCCCGGAGCTCTTTCTTAAAAGATACAGATGCCCTTTCCCTTCCGTTCTCCCAAATATATACGAATCATGGATAAAAACTACACGATATAAGATTAAACTCTTCCTCAATTCTCTCCATCAAAGAAATTGCCTGAATAATCAGCTAGTGATGTCAACCTCTTTTAGTGGGTTTCAATGTGATAAGAATCTACTTTAGAGGTTGAAATACCTGCAACTTTCGCAGCCTGATGGTTTCATACATACACGTGTGACAAAAAGACGTGATCCTGGCCTCTGTGGAATTCCCAGAATAGACTGAGAACCACGTGCAACAAAGGCAGTGAAAACTCAGAAGTACCGAAAATGGGACCCAGCCTCGGGCAAATCCTTACTCCTGACTCTTGCTCTGGTTTCCGGGTTTAACTCTTAAGTCCGCGTGACGAGTCTGGTTGTCACGATTCCAACCTCACCTACACATGCTCTTCTCCGGATTCCAACACTGCATGCAGGAGAGAGACTGCTGGAGAGCACTTACCGCAAGCTCGGAAGTTGCCGGGTGAAGCTGATATCTGTATTTTATGAGCACCGAGTCCTTCAATTCTATAAGGAACATAGGCACTCTATTATCCCAAATCTTCGGGGGAGGAAACTGAGGCACAGAGAAGTATGCGACAAGCCCAAAGTCAGACAACTAGCAAATGATGGCGCCAGGATTTGATCTGAGTGACTCCTAGAACTCAAGTCTTTATATGATCCTATTGGTCATGCACTGACTCTGTCTAGATGTGTCTATACCCCATCTTATCTGGTAGAAAACAAGAAATTAGAGGGACAGATACAGAATATATGACTCCTAAAGTTTCATGTGTAGATAGATAGATAGATAGATTTAGATCCATCGTGTACTAGTTCCCTAGGGAATTAGGGAATTAAATGTAATTTAATTAAATTAATTAATTAATTAAAATTATTAAATTAATAATTTGGTATTAGCAAATACCAAACTCCTTGAAACAGTAAACCTGCATTGCCTTGCTATTCTGAAAGTCAGAAGCACCAAATGGGACTGGGAATAAATCACGGTGTCGGCAATGAATATGCTCCCCACTAAGGCTCCAGAGGAAACCCCTTAGCTTCCCTTTTCCAGCTTCTAGGGGTCACCTGCATTCCTTAGATCCTGGTCCCTTCCTCCATCCATTGCCACATCTCCTCCCTCTGACTCTCATCTTTGGGCCTCTCTGTTATAAAGACCATGTGATGGCATTGGGCCCGTCCAATAATCCAGGATAATCTTTCCACCTCAAGATCTCTAACTTAATCACATCCTCAAAGTCCTTTTTTCTATAAGGTAACTTACAGTTTCCGGGAATTGGGACAGAGACCCCTTTGGCGGGGCTGGGGGCAGATTCCATGACTTTGCCCGCCATAGACAGACAGATATTAAGGTACCAGATCATAGCTATAGGAATAAAGAGACTTCAAGTTACACAATCCTAATAAGGAAACTGGGGATCTTCTAGTCCAACTGAACAAAGGTGTGGCAATGTCAAGAATAGACCCAAGCCTCCAGTTATTGAGCTACTTCTTCCTCATTGTGCCTGTCAGCTTGCTTTATAAACGCAAAATAAAGCAATTCCAGCAAGGTAGGCGTGAAACACATCGTTCTTCTAAGACCTTCAATGCAATTACTTCTGAGTAGAACTTTCTCCAAGTTGCCACGAGAGAAATAGAAAGAGTATTTAAAAAGAAGCAAGTAAATTAAATAATAATAATAATAATAATAATAATAATAATAATAATAATAATAATAGATTTGCCTGACGTTTATCCCTTTATCGACCCAGGGTGTTTTATCTGTCTTTTCTACTTCTTACCTAGAAATACGCTTCACTTCCTCCAAACAAGCCTTAGAAACTCTTCTGAGAGCCAGACACTAGGCATGACCAAATGCGGCAGGTACTTTGTGTTGCATGAAAAGGAAAACACAAATGAAAATGTTTGAAATTTCTGCGTGAAGCCAGAGGCTCAATTTGTCTGTGTTCTCCACAAAAGCATCGAGCTAATTGTTCAGTTCAGCTTCAAAGAGAATAAACAAATAAACGTAAGATTTCAAAGGCAAGAACATGTTGCCTTTCCATTTCTTCTCAAATTTCCCCAAATTAGGTTGCTTTCATAAAAGCGACTAAATTGCAAGGCACATGAAGTCCGCAGAAGCAGACGTGAAGAATAATGCTCAAAGTCTTACAAGCCCTGGGTTTTTTCCAGTATATGCCATACTGTCTGGGATGACCAGAGTAATTTTGTAAAGGAAGTTCACTTGATGTTGATTGCATATCAAATAAAGAAATGCAGGTGTTTTTAAATAAGACGAAATCCCAGTATTATCAGAAGGAAGAAAATAACCTCTGGAAATGTTCTTCAACAGACACTGCTTGCTTTGACACCAGAGCTCCTAACTGGAGCTGATTATTGAATTTTGGAGATTCCATTATCAGGGGACAAACAATATGAACAAATCATTGAACCAAACAATTAAGTCCCTCTGAGTAAAAGATTTTATTGTGAACAATTTTATCGGTAACCTGATCAATACCGGAAACAGAAAAGAATAGTCACTGATGAATTGTATGTCACAGGCATTGTGTCAAATGGGTGCATTTATCATCACTCTAGACCTCACAACACACAAGGCGAGATACCATTATTCCGTTTTCACCGATCAGGTAAAAAAAGTCACGGAGAGGTTGCAAACCTGCTCAAGACACACAATCATAAAAACCCTTTCGTGTTGGCATAGGTAGTACCCTTCCCCCCAGATTTTCCTTGCATTCCCTCTCCGCGTCCAGCTTGAGCCCTGCGGCCCTAAGAACTCTGGTTCCCGTGGGCTCTCAGCTTGGTCCACCGTCTTCTCTGTGGATGGTCTCACCCCAAGCTCAATAGCTAATTGAAGATGAATGAACTCTCAGGGGTAGAGCCTCAGCTCGGACCTCACCCCAACAATCCAGATGGGACGCTCAGGGACCTCCTTGGATATACCCTCTGTGCTCGAAGTCATAATGCCTGAAGCCGGCCTCATCGGCGCCACTACACCTGCAGAGCCAGTTGCTTGAGACCTGGAACAGTCCTGACTCCTCCAGAGCTTTCCCTCATCACTGCCCCCCACACTCTACACATCGAGCAGCCTCATAAATTCTTTATTTATAGGTTTCCAACCTGTCTCCTGCTCTCTGTCCCCACTCCCCCAGCTTTAACTCACGTTCCCACAATGCCTCACCTGGATTACACAAGGCTCTCAGAGGGTATCCACGCCCCCCAAGTAGACCCTTGCCATCTGTTCCCCAGAGTGCATGTAAGAATCTGATCATGTCGTTTCTTTACATGAAATAATAATAAACACTGGCTTCCTACAACCATTGTAGGTCGGGATGAAGGTCAGATACCATCAAGCCCTTCATGATGTGGCTCTTACTTTGTCGTGCACTGATTATTTATTTCACTAATATCTATAAATTCCAACTATGTGCCAAGTTCTCCCAAACAGAGCAAAACATTTTTTTTTACCAAAACATGCCATGTCCTTTAATGCCTCTGATTTTCTCTTCTGACATCCTTATGCCTAGAGCACACTTTCCTCCGTTGTTCACGCTCCCTTCTCAACAGACACAATTCTCATCCAGCAGCATCTCTAAGGGAGCCTCTTCCCGTCCTCCCTCCAATGGGATACGTGCTGTCCATCTGTTGCACCCCAGCATTCACCCTGCACCATCCCCTCTTCCTTTACCAAGAGACTACGAGCTTCCCAAGATCAAAGGGTTTGTGTTATTTAATTTCACATCCTCTTCCCGTAGTAGAACATCTGGAGCATGATGGGAGGAGGCACTAAGCAGATGGTTGTTTATTGAAGAACAAACCAAGATTTAAACCTATGACCATCAGATCCCAAAGTTTATGAAATTCCCCCTAGAATGTCACGACACAATATAGCATGAAATGGGGAAAATAAAGAAAAAAGAAAACTCTCTAAAGTAAGGTTTTTAATCCAAAGTAAGTCAACCAAAAGAAGCCAAACCCTATTATTTTATCATTGAATTGATGGTTACTTAAGGAAATTTTTACAGTAGATATTTTTCTACATCATTGACAAGCTTATGACATAATAACACATTTGCCCTTCGCAAAATACTCGAAGTGGGAATGCAGGCTACTGCTGTTGCTTGGTCATTGTGGTAGGTGCATGTGACTCAGGATACGATAATTTTACAGTGGTTTTCTCTGATTAAATTGAAGCCATGTATGGGATCGTTGGGTGGCTCAGCGGTTGAGCCTTTGCCGTTAGCTCAGGCCGTGACCTTTGGGTCCTGGGATCGAGTCCCGCACCAGGCTCCCTGCAGGGAACCTCCTTCTCCTTCTGCCTGTGTCTCTGCCTCTCTCTCTGTGTATCTCTCATGAATAAATAAAATCTTTAAAAAAAATTGAAGCCACGTTGCCCGGCGAAGAGCCCAAGGCCGAGTGTCACACAGTAGCAACAGGATGCATTCCAACTAATCATCACAGGACGCTTTCGCTTGTCCTCATTGTATTATTTTCAACCACACATGGAGAAGAAAAAGACCAAAAGACTTGCATTTATAATTAAAATCAAATAATGTAGTTTCCTTCAAATCAATGATGATTTTGGAAATACCGACTATGAAGTGGTACTTACTATACATGTATCCACATATATGATCCATGAGGTACGATAAAAACTTGCTAACCACATTTAAAACAGAACAGGGAGCATAGTTATTCTACATTAGTCTCCACCAAGCTGTGGCTCAATGCTTTGCGGGTGCTAGCCACGCCTGAGGAGGGGCTAGCCCGCTGCCTTGGTCGTCATCCACCGCCTATCTGGCAGCTTCTACTAAAATTTTTTTTTCAAGATTTTATTTATTTATTCCTGAGAGACACAGACAGAGAGAGAGGCAGAGACACAGGTAGAGGGAGAAGCAGGCTCCCTGCGGGGGACCCGATGTGGGACTCGATCCCAGGACCCCAGGGTCACGCCCTGAGCCCAAGGCCGACGCTCCACCCTTGAGTATCCCGGGGACCCCACCCCTACTAAAATGTATTTAAAGGTCTATAAGCAAACAGTCACCCTCTGAAGAAATCCCAACCTTCGGGCCACCGTTGAACCCCCAGCCAGCCCTGGGGAAAGAAATAATCTTTATCTCTGGTTCCCAAGCTAGGAGACTATAACCTAGGCTTAGGGTCCCAAATGTGGAGAAGGAAGGAGGGAGGAAGGAAGCAGACAGAAGGAAAGGTTCACAACAGTATTTCCACCTCGTTTCCTGCTCCTCCGTGGCCGTGGCCATGGTTTATTGACAGGAGTCCATAGATGGGCTCCCCTTCCTGTGTGTTCTGCTTCGGTCATGTTTGTCGTGACCAACCAAAGACACTGTTCCACACCCAGGATTTCAGCAGATTCAAGGTGCCTCAGTGATCACATTTTTTCTCTCCAGAAATAAACATCTTTCCAAAAATAAACTTGTCAGGGGAACTCAGACTCCTTAGCAGTGTCACATGCTTGGGACCCAGCCTCCTTCCACATTCCTCTGTCACCGCAGGACTGTCTGGCTGATGTCTTCTCTTGACTTCACAGCATTAGGAATTCTGAATTTGGAGCTATGAAACCTGAGTGGTGGCTCCCATCCCTGCTCACCCCATAAAACAGGTAAACCCTCCTGCGTCCACACCATCCACCTCTCACAAGGCTCGGACAGGATGGATGGCGTTGCCATGTTGTGCAAGGGTCTGCTGCCAACCACTGGCCTTTCTCGACATGGAAGCTTCGAATCTTTGACATCTTTTCTAAAATCCTCTCCTTTGATGAACTAGCTTACTTGACTGCCTTCAGCTACCACCTTCCTGCTCCTGGCTCCCAGGCCAAGACTTCCTTTCCATTCTTCTCACCTGAGCTAGTCTAGCAAACTTCTCCTTTTTAAAAATCCTGATGTGGGGGCACCTGGGGGACTCAGTGGTTGAGCACCTGCCTTCAGCTCAGGTCATGATCCCAGGGCCCTGGGATGGAGCCACATCGGGCTCCCAGCTCAACGGGAGTCGGTTTCTCTCTCTTTTCCCCCTCTGCCCCCCCTTCCCTGCTCATTCTCTCTCTGTCTCTCAAATAAATAGAAATCTTTTTTTTTTTTTAATCTTAAAAATAAGATCCTGACATAACGTCAAACTCAGCAAGTCTAAAAATCAGACTTTTCCCCAAATCCATGTTCCTCCTATCTTCCATCTTCGGCCTAGGTCTGTTCTCCTTCCACTGGGTCCTGAAGGCCCCTTCCATCCAGGCCTCTCTGTTGATCAGACCGGATCATAAACCAGTTTCTACCGTGGTCGTGGCCGTATAACTTTCTCTCACATCCTATGTCTTCCTACCGCCCCCATCCCATCACCTTGTGCCTGGACTACTAAGTCCTCACTGACCGGTCTAGTTCTCCTTTTCTATCCCCTGCGATGTCTCCTCTTTAGCAACGTCACAACAGTCTTCAAATCTTCTTCCCAGTAACTTACTGATCACACATGCATCACATGGACACGCACACGCACACACCGCAATCTGCAACGTGAATGTTTTTATTTCCTTGGAAGAAGAGGAAGCTGAGACTCAGAGACAGACAACGATTTGCCCTAAACCATGTCATTATGATGTGGAAAGCCAGAAGCAAACCCTAGAATGTCTGCCTCCCAAACCGACAATGCAACGCCTTCTGCTAATCTGTCCCATCTCAGGGCCCCACCGGGGGCTGTGTGGCCTCCTCTCACCCTCAGGCACCCTCCTGTTCTCCCCGCACCCCTCAGCCTGTGCTCTCCTGTGCCCCTCATGAGCGGCGTCCTGACTGACAAACCGATAGCGAAGGCCTTGAAGGCAACGTTCGGGCTGCAAGTGCCCCATCTCTGTATTACTGTCTGCTCCTAAAAGTTGAACATTGAAAAAGAGAGGGAGAGTGAGCGGATGGAGGGAGAGAAAGAGGGAAGGAGAAAAGGAGGAAGGGAAGGAAGGAAAAAGGAGGGGGGGAAATCAGATTTTCTGAAGTTCGTATAGGAAACAAGAGGCATTATCACATCTTGTCTACATGAGGCCCTTAGGTGCCCTGCCTCAAGCCCCAGGACGTGATCCCAGGCCCACCCCCGGCTTCCTGTCACACTAGGGGCCCCAGACAACTCTCATGCACACTCCAGACTACACATCACTGACACTTGAAGTCTCTCGATGTTTTCCCACAAGGCAGAATTTTTAAACAGCATTTTCTATCTGTGCCCCCTTGAGAGTAAACAAACGTTTCATAGGAAATGGGCCTAATTCCCGTGAGACTGACACCCTTTTCTCATTTTTTCTCTTTTCTCTGGAGAGAAGAGCTCTAATTAAAGCCTCCCCTGGAGGTGACAGTGAGTCGGGTTCGAGTGCCTACACTGTCTTACTTCCTCTCCTGATTTTGTGAAGGAAATGGGACAGAGGACAGTGAAATCTCATGTAGAAGTCCGAATCCTTGTTACAACATTCATCTCATTTCGCATAAACCTCAACTGTTCCCGACTTTTCTGCTTGTATACGCTTCCCGTGGCTTCCAGTTCACCAGATCCAGAGTATTCAGAATTAAGGATTTCAAATAATAATAATAATAAATAATTTAAAAAGAATTAAGGATTTCATTTTACTTCCTCTTATATTTCATAGACATGATTTCATTGCTGTTACCAGGCATATGACCAGAAGTTTCCAATCATGATGCTCCAGCCCTACACACATAACTTTAGCGTGACTCTCTTTTTTTCTCTAAAGTACAAACAAAATTTTATATATATAAGATTTTATTTATTTATTTATTTACTTACTTACTTATTTACTTACCTATTTATTTGAGAGAGAGAGAGAGAGAGAGAATGTGCACAGGGTGGTGGGGGAGCACAGCAGGGAGGGACAAAGGGAGAGGGAGCAACAGACTCCCCAGGGAGCAGGGACCCCTACTTGGGCTCCATCCCAAGACCCTGGGATCATGACCTGAGCAGATACTTAATGACTGAGCCACCCAGCTGCCCCAGAACTTTATATTTTTTAATTGAAGTACAGTTGACATACAGTTTGGTTTCAGGTCTACAATCCAGTGGTTCAACAATGATGTACCCCACGAAACGCCTACCACGGTTAAGTGTAGTTGTCTTCTGTCATCCTACAAACTTACTACAATGTTGACTATATTCCCTTTGCTGAATTTTCATCTTATTTATTTTATAACTGGAAGTTTGTACCCTTTAACCTTAACCCTTCACCTGTTTCACCTTTTCCCCTCCCTTCTCCCCTTTGGCAACCGTGAGTTCGTTGTCTGTACTTATGAGTCTGTTTCTTTTACTCCCTCCTTTAAGGGCAGCTCAAGAACAGGCTGTGCATTGAAAACCTTGGGAGCAGATTTTCAAATGATGTGCTCAAATTTTAGTTTACAGGAGAAGCCAAGTTAATAAAAAGGAAGAAAAAAAATAAAGCTTCTTGATGGTTTCCTAGCTTGCCCCATCTTTCTCACTTCAAAAAGGGAAAAAGGACATTGCGACGTACCTTACATCTGTTTGTTTTGTTTTGTTTAGCTTTCGGTTTTGGTTTTGAATGTGAAGATCATTTTGTCCTTAAGAATGTACAGTCTCCCCACTGACGTGTATTATAAGATGACTGGTCCATTGGAGGCCCTTCGGTCTACCGTTTTTAAAGAGGGACTTGATCTAACCATCCCAGCTGAAGCAGCAACTGTGGAGGAATGGGGATGACACTCACCTAGGAACCAGAAGTTGCAGATCAGAACTTTGGGGTCTTTATATAATCCCTCCAGAACTCACTAGCCTCTCTATCAAATAAGAAGATTAGCCTAGGTCAAGAGTTTCTCAGGAGCTAAGTAGGTAAAGCAAGTGTGGGAAACAAAATGATAACAGAAGATGGTAGGCAGTAATGGGGATTATCAGGACTGGGTTGTATGCCCTCTCAAAAGGCATTTGAATAGGGGTGCCTGGGTGGCTCAGTCAGTAAGTATCTCACTCTTGATTTCCCCTCAGGTTCTTATCTCAGGGTCCTGGGATCCAGTTCTGTCTTGAGCTCTGCATAGGGTGCAGAGCCTTTTAGGATTCTCTCTCTCCCTCTCTCTCTGTCCACCCCTCTCTCTCATTGCCCATCTTAAAAAAAAAAAAAAAAAAAAAAAAGACTTTTGAATTGGAAAAATTTTAAAATCGCATGTTAGCCAAATCTCTGAAAGTCCAATTTAGCCCACAAGCTACTTACAATCCCTGAACTACATAGTTTTTCAAGTATCTTTTAGCTTTAACCATATGGAATTCTAAAAATAACAAGTAATGGTAAGCAAAATCACCTTAAAGCAAAGATAATAAAAATTAATATCTATCTGGTTCTTACTCTGTGGCAGGCTCTTAGCTAAAAAGACAGTTATAGTAACTCATTTTAATCTCCATAATTACTCAGTGAGGTGGGTATGTTGTTATAACCTCTTTCAAGAAGAAAATTGAAGCATAGAGAGTTTAACTTGTCCAAGCTAATCCTTCTGTTCTCGTGCTACAATTGCCTTATGTTATCCTCAAGTCTTGTGATAACATTATGTTAATTTTACTTTGGATTATTTTTTACGTATTAAAAAAAAAAAAACCCAAAGAAGCGGTTTTTACTCGTGTGAGACTGCTCCCTGGAAACAACACACCATTCTTGATTTTCAGCATATTTTCTCTGGTCAGATTTCTATGTGTTTTGAATTCCAAGACCATACTGTATACTTTAGATTTTATTTTTAATTTAGGTTTTTAATTGATATGTTTTATGCTACGTATTGTCAGAAGCAGTTCTCCATGTCATAAAAAATCCTTTGTAAGTCTAATTTTTAATAAATGCCTAAAATACTATTTAAAAAAAAAAAGAATTGCAACAGCACCTTGCAATAGAGCAAACCAGGCTTAATCAATTTTAAAATGGATTAAATATTCAAGTTATAAACCTTAATCAAGAGACTTAAAAAAGAGAGACTTAATGAAGGATAAAAGTGATATTTGAAAATTAGGAAATATTTTATACATTAACATTATTTAATGTTCTACTCCATAAGTAATAAATAATCAAAGTTGCTTTTGATGTCTCCAAATGACTGAACCAGCATTTTGTGCTTAGAGTACGAGTTGTTATTAACAAGCTAGAGAATAAGAATGAATAAACTTCTACAAAAAGTAAATTACCTAAAAATAATTTTTAAAATTAAAGAAGTGTTTGATCGAGGTCACCTGAAAGTCAATAAAGTCATATAATCAGAATAATAGAATTAGAACAGATTTCTAGAAACTAATAGGCACTGTTCCTTGACCCATTTGTTGGACTGGACTATAGCTGCAATCAGAGCATAAGAATTAACCATTTATTTTGATCCAAAATAACAAAGGAGATAAAATTTGATATTAAAATCTGATAGCTCAGAGTTTTGGTTTCTGCTCCAACCTGTTAAAGCTTGGAAGTTGTTACTTCCATCTTTGCAACAAGTTAAAGCAAAACTAATATCATTGACTTTGGAGCGGCCCATCAAAGAACTGGGGTTGCAGGGCAAAATGCTACCCTGAAACCCAGAAAGACAGACATATTCAGAGGGGCATCCTGAGCTCTGCTTACCTAGAATGAAAGTCTTTGTGCCATAAATGGATAGGACACTTAAACAGTAATTTTGATAAACTGCTGGAGGCTAAATGTGGCTTGTATGACAGCATGGAAGTCCAAAGAGCTGCTGTTTTGGGGGGATCTCCACACTTACATGAGTTTTACTTCCAGGAACCTCAACAGGTTCTCACAGTGAAGAACTAAAAATGATCCCCCCCCCAGGCTGTACCAGGCTGAGGGGGAAGAGTGACCCCTGTGAAGTGCAGTTGGAGCTAATTCCCCATCCTTCAGGGAAGGCTGCATGGGGTAAAGAGTACAGCGGGAGAAGCAGGGAAAGAGAGTGGGTATATAGTGGAGAAACCTGACAAGCACTGCCGCAGCTTCGACCTGAAAAGTCAGGTCGATAATGGGTACCTTTACATGATATGATGAAAATGGTGCTTTACCTTGTGTCTCCATTCCCCAAAACATAACCCCGTTCTAATCATGAGGAAAACGTTGAAAACAAGCCCAACTGAAATCTTTTATCTGTGCAATACTCCCCAAAATCATCAGTCATCAAAACCAATTACAGTCTGAGAAACTAAATGTACTGTGTTATCTTACATGGGATCCTGGAACAGAAAAAGGACATTAGGTAAACACTGAGGAAATCTGAATAAACTATGGACTTTAGCTAATAATAACGTTTCAGTATTGGTTCACTAATTGTAGCAAATGTACTACACTAAATTTAAGGGGTTAATAATAAAGGAAATTGGATGTGGGATATATGGGAACTCTCTGGATTATCCTGACAAGTTTTCTGCAAAAACTATTCTAAACAAAACACTTAATTTTTAAAAGGCAAAGGTTAATAAACATGAAAAATCTAACACCAGAAAGAAAAAACTTACAAATTAATTCAAATATTAATAGTTTGCTATAACTCAGATAATTATTAATTAAAATTAAAGAATTGGATGTTGTTCCCTCATTAAAGTCCAATTTTCAGCTTGGCATGTGATCTCAAATATCAGCATAACAGGTTGCTGTAATCTTTATTAAAATGATGTTAGAAAGCAAAATGACAATTTATTTTTTCTAATATTTCTATTATTTGATAAACAAACACAGTCACTCCAAAGAAGGATACTTCTCGTTCTGCTTCCCCTCATCCAAGAGAAGAATGAGAAAATATACTTGGAAGAGCATTTTCCAAATTTAATTTCACAAAATCACAAATTCTTTCCAGAGGAAAAACAGAAAAGTAGAATGAGAGATTTTTAATGAAATATTACATTCCTCTCTGGAAGAGCCACAGTGCACTTTAGCATAAAAGCCTGAGAAGTCCAAAAAAAAAAAAAAAGTCTGAGAAGTCCTAGAGTAAAGACACATTGTGGGGCCAACATACAGTTTTTCATGAAGCACATGTTAATATCGGAAAAAAACACCAGATTTCCAAATAACAAAGTGCATTCAGATTATTCAGGGAAAACTTTAATTAAAATAAATTTTAATGTTCTTCTTAGTCACTCCAGATGCTTCTGCCTGGCATTCCTACCGCTCTAAAGTCTATTTACCCTTCATTATGTGTCCAGCCCCTATCTTAGACTCCTTTGCCCCAAACTCTGCTCATACACAGCTGCTCTCCCTTCGTCTGGAGATGAGTTTCATTTCTGAGACTTGCTTGTGTCTACCTATCGGAAATGCCTCCTTCCTCCATCCTCTCCAGCCCTCCCTCTTTCAAAGACTAGCAGAAGGCACACTATCCCACAAAGCTCTCCTTGATCTCTCCTGGCCCTAACCATTTCTCTCGTCTTTCTTCCTCCTACTTGTCTATGATGCTTATTTTGCCACTGACTGCACAATGTCCAATGACATCCCTCAGCATTTTTCAAAATGTGTTTCCATAGAGCATCCAGTTTTTATTTGGTTTGGTTTTTCCCAACCAACTCTTACTACTAGAAATCCATATAAAAAATAAATAAATAAATAAATAAATAAATAAATAAATAAATAAATAAATAAAATCCATATACTTCAGTACAGAAAATGCTAATTTGGCTCCTGATTATGTGTCTCTGAATGTATGTGTGTGCCTCATCCTTTACATAATTGTTTGAAGCAAAAAATAATGATAATAATAATAATAAGTCCTTCACTTGGCGGTAACCTACCAAATGTAATGTTGAACACACGGTGCATGACAAATATGTGTTCCATTAACATGTTCCGGAGCAGGTATGGTTTCAAGTATTCCAAAATCATCTTGTTTAAGAATTTTCTCCTATCGTCAGAGGCCTAGAGTATGGCGTTCCCACCCTAGTCTCCATTCAAAATCCCAATCCCAGACTCAGATCCTTGAGGAGGAAATGTTCTTAACTAAATGTAGTAGATCTCAAAGAAAGGTATCATTAACCTAAGAATGATCTTTGTCCAGGCTCCTGAGCTTCCTCATAGCTCATTGATGGGATCTTGTCATCACCACTCATCTCCTACCCAAGCCCCTATTTGCATGTGAATCTGTCCGAGGCACTAGTTTTAGCTGTTATATATGAGGCTCTCATTTTCTTTTTTTTTCTTTTTTTTTTTTTTTAGGCTCTCATTTTATTAAAAGTTTATTCACACTGCGGGTCTAATACAAACATGGAGAAAAGGTAAGTGAAAGTATTCAATAAAAAAACAAAATAGAAGTCAAGCAAAAAGAAATTAACTCTCTCATGTGATAGAGTGCAGGACTAGGAAAATGTGTAGTTTACTGTGAGCTAAGATGGAGAGAGAACTTCTTCCTTTGAGTCAACCTCAAAATCCTCTCTTTAGATTAACATT
Organism: Canis aureus; assembly: GCF_053574225.1. Lineage (NCBI taxonomy): Eukaryota > Metazoa > Chordata > Mammalia > Carnivora > Canidae > Canis > Canis aureus. Next base: position 42,989,338 of record NC_135624.1, on the reverse strand, counting down.
CTCAAGAAAATTATATGAATTCTATGAAAAGAAGTGCTAATCCATGTGTTCATACATAAAAAAAAAAAAAAGAGAGAGAGACTCCCTGTGTGTGTGGTGCAGAGGCAGGGTGTTAAGCTGAATTACCATTTGTCTCATTACAAAAGTGTTCAGCGCCTCTCTTCTGCCTTTTGGATGGCTTGTTACCTCTATTACCAAAATTGCACTTAGGGTATGCTAAACCGTGTGGCCCCCTTGGAATCTCTATGGTACCCTATCCTATATATAGGATGGGTATATTCCAGAGTCTCGACAGAACATAAAACTTTTTATTTTTTTTTCCATTAACTGCCCCTAACTGTGCTTTGTCAAGTCTCACCATGAAGAAGAGGTGTCCTTAAGGATCCCATGATGTCTCTGCTCTTTTCTGACTTGCAGCGGTGTCATTGAGATATTTTAAGCAGTACTGTGGATTTTAAAGCTCCATGTCAAACCCAAGGCAGGATTCTCCTCCTCCTCCTCCCTGTTCAGCTACATATCTCCTTGTGTCTCACTTGGGTGAAGGCAGGGGAGCCCATGTTATCTGCTCTTTGCTCTCCTTTTTCCTTTCTCAGAGCACCAGCCCCTCCTCCTTGTAGGTGAGGAAGAGGAAGAGGGAAAAGGAGAAGCACCTCACTGCCCTAAGTGCACAGGCTGGTTTCCCCCTGATGCACCAAGGCAGCTGTTCTAGCTACAGGAGGGTAGATAGGCAGGCACGGGTGCAGCTCTAACAGGCCGATGCAGCACCCTCCCCCCCACCCAGGCAGCGCCTTGTAAAATGGGGCCACTTCTTCTGGATGATCTCCAATTTGTGGATTCAGGCAGCATCCCTCCGACTCCGCTCCCCTTTATCTTCCATAAGGCCCTGGTTGCAGACAGACTCCACTATCACTGCCCCCAGTAGCCAGGCATATGGAAGGGCATCTTCTCTTCCACGTCTAATTAAAGTAGGAACTAGATGTGGGGTGTGTCCTGGCCTCTTCTCTGCAATTCTTTAATTCCCTCTTCCAGGCAGTTTAGAAGGTTCTCTCATGAAGCAGATGTCTAAATTGAGCAAAGAGGTAGTCTCTCCTCCTCTGAGGCTTCCTAATATCATAGATGTTTCCCTCATCACTCTCTCCAGTGACCTACCTTAGCTTAAAAAAGAGGAGACATGAGGATCCCTGGGTGGCTCAGTGGTTTAGCACCTGCCTTTGGCCCAGGGCCTGGTCCTGGAGGCCTGGGATCGAGTCCCATGTCGGACTCCCTGCAGGAAGCCTGCTTCTCCCTCTGCCTCTCTCTCTCTTTGTGTCTATCATGAATGAATAAATAAAATCTTTAAAGAAAAAAAAAAAAAGAGGAGACATCAGCATACTTTTTCCCTCTCTACCTCAAGGGGTAAGATGGTGGTCAATGAAGGGGTAAGTTCTCCCAGCAAACCCTTCTAGGAGGTAGGCATCTCCAACTGCTGCTGGTTCTCTACAACTCAGGAGCACTTTACCCTTTTTATACTTAGCCTTGGTCTTTCCAGGGCAAAAGAAAATCCATTCTCTCTCAACAAATAAACTGCAGACAACTAAGTGGACAGAGATGCTTCACATTTCTTTGAGGCCCCACGTGTGGCTCAGTGTCCTGTGCTACCATTCAAAAAAAAAAAAAAAAAAAATATATATATATATATATATATATATATATATATATATATATTCATTTATTCATTCTAGGGCCACCTGTGCTTGATCCTCAACAATGGGGCCTACTCTTTGCATTCTGAGGATTTGCACCTGGTCATGAAAATAAGTATGCTTTATAGGCCAGAGAGGAGAAAGAGACTTTGATCCATGTTCAAATATTTACTCTTATGAATTCTGAGACGCCCTTGACCATATTTGAAACTTCAGTGGGTAATACTGAATGAGGAAAGAACTGGCCACCAGCTTTCCAATCTCTGCTGTTTGACTTTCCAAAAAGGAGTGGCAAGTCAAATGACTGAGCTAGCGTCCTGTCGGCATATTGCAACACGGCAGTTTCTCTAGCTTTGAGAAGACTTCAGGACTGAGAGGAGGCTCTTGGTAAATTTTTAGCTGCTAGGCCGAAAGAGCAGCGTGATAAGAAACTATTTATCCAGGATGATAACACTTAAAAGGTTTCCTGGCCATTATCTCACCATTTGACATTTGACAAAAGGATGAGATGAGAGTCTTCCTGTTATAATTTTGACTGTGACCTAAAGTGGAAACAAATTAATCGGTGCCCAAACGACTCCTGTACCCTGAAACGATGGTCTCTAGAATGGGTAACCAGTGTGCTGCATGAGCCAGCAACAAGAACAGCACCTGGGGCCCTGTTGGAAATGCAGACTCTCAACCCCAGTGCAGACCTACTAAATCAGATCCCATGTGAGCAGCATCCCCAGGGGGCCCATATGCACAGAGCACTCAACAGGGCTGATGCCAGCTTCATCCCCAACCTCACTGACCTGAAGCATACAAAAGGATTGAAGCCAAAAAAAAAAAAAAAAAGGAAAAATGGAGAGCATTTATTTCCTTGGGATATGTTGCTGAAAACTGTGGGATTTCTCTGTCCTTTATCTCATTACAGGCAAAGGGGAACCTAGAGATAAACACTCAGAGAGGGTGGCCTGACTCTTCCCCTGGAGCTTATGGAAACGTCTAAAGGCAAGAGCCTGGCTCAGAGGCTTTGGCCTCAGGATAAGAAGCAGCATTGAGAAGAAACTGCACAGAAACCAAGTGTGGGGGGTTCACCAAATGTGGGGGGTTCACCAAATGTGGGCCATGAATCAGGGAGCCGCTGAGAGCTGCTGTGAATCCTGCCCAAGAATACCGCCGTGGAGAGATGCATTCGTGGGATGGGGCGTAAAGAGCTGGATGCCAGAGGCCGAAGGAGGAATCTGGGCAGGCCTGGGGGTGAGGCTGCATGCATCAGGAGGAGAGCAGTTGAAAGGACCAGCAGGGATATCACAGATAGACACAGAGGTATCTATCCCATGAGAGGCAGAGTCAGCCTCAGAAAGGTGAAAGTCCCAGAAGATACCGTCACAGATTGCATTTTATCAGTCCCCCGAGACCTCACCTTCACCCACCAACAAAAACCCTAAAGGGGGCAGAGGAAGTCTAATGAACCAGGTGGGGAAACAGAGATGAAGTCTTCATAGTCCATTGGAGGCTGGAAAAAATTCACTCTGAAGGTAGTTCAGATTTTCTATTATTGCACTAGACTGGGCAATTTATTTATTGAAATGGCCTATGACCAGGCCAGAAGAGCTTTTACTTTCTAAGAAGGGATACAGCTATGTAACAACTTGCCAGAAAATTTCCCGAAGTTTCAGGAAGAATTCACCCATAAGTTTGAAAGACATCAAGGAAATGGAGCCTAAATGTGTGAGGCTCGTATTATAACAAATGCAAAAAAATAAATAAATAAATAAAAAGTTAAAAAAAACAAATGCAGCTCATTCGATGTACGTGTGACAGAAACCAGAAGAGATATAGAGAGAAGAAATCAGATAATATCTTAGTTTAACTTTTGCTGCGCTGCTATCCGCAAGCCTCAGCTTTTAACCTAGACCTCACTAGCTCCATTATACTTCAATGTGAGCCAACCAGTACTATAAAAAAAACACAAATTTCTAGTCTGGTTACCAGTCTCAATCTCAGCAAGAGTCAATATTAGCACTATGTTCTGGATGCCAGAGACCAGAGAGTCGAATAGATGAATAAAGCGAAAGAAAGGATAGGAAACACGGGGAATGTAATGAATATCTCAACATCGACACATCCAACACCAATTTCTGGATATGCTAACAGAGCCCCACTGCTTGGTTTAGAATAGAAATTTGAAGCTGATCTGCTACAAGAAATAACCTAGAGAAAGAGGCGATAGGGCCTGACTCAGAAAAATGGTCTAGAGAAATCCCCCATAATGGAGAAAGGCTGATGGATTGATTGTTAGCCCTGTGGTGTCTAATAATAAGTTTTAAATTGGTGCTTTACTGCTACTGGGCGAATCTAGAGTGCCCTTCCCTCAGCTCCGAAACTTAACTAACAAGCTCCTACATGCAACTCACTTCTTATGGGTTTTTTGTTTTTTAGAGATTTTATTTATTTTTGAGAGAGAGAGAGAACAAGCAAGAGGAGGGCAGAGGGAGAGGGAGAAGCAGGCTCTCTACGGAGCAGGGAGCCGGACACGGGGCTCGATCCCAGGACCCTGAGGTCACGACCCTGCTGCTGGTTCTCTACAACTCAGGAGCACTTTACCCTTTTTATACTTAGCCTTGGTCTTTCCAGGGCAAAAGGAAATCCATTCTCTCTCAACAAATAAACTGCAGACAACTAAGTGGACAGAGATGCCAGACATTTGACAGACCCAAGCAGAAAGCAAACGCTTAATGGACTGAGCCACCCAGGCACCCCTGACTTCTTACGTTAATGGAATTTTGAGGGAATCTTCGAAGAGATGTGTAAGGGTGATGACAGGTTGGTCAAGAAGAGCACATAAACAGAGGTGAGACCGGGAACGGATTAGAATAGACCCAGAGACGTCACTAAAACCCCAAACTCCGAGTGGAGAGGTAGGGCCGCTTGGGCTCGTAGCTCAGTCCTCCTGTCTGCCAACCGTGCGGCTGAGTAAGACAAAAATGGGTACTGAGAAGGGGGTGCTGCTGCAAGAAACTGAAAATGGGACGTGACTTTGGAGCTGGGCAACGGTAGAGACTGGAAGAGTTTGAGACACACGCTAGAAAAGGCCGCAACTGCCACGAACAAAATTGGGAAGGTGTCTCTAACGAGAGCTCAGGAAGAAAAGAGGAGAACGTCAGAGAGCAAGAGAGGAGAGCCATCCTCTTGGAAAATACCCGACGGGTCAGGAGCGCAGTGTTGGCGGGAATCCCGGCGGTCCAGGCCACTCTGATGAAAATGAGGAGTTCGTTATTAGACCGTGAAGAAAGGCCGCCCTGGTCGCCAGGTGCCACCGAGCCCAGCTGGCTGGTAGCCAGGGCGTGGTGTTCTGTGAAAGCAGGACTTACAAACAAGGAAGAGCAATGTTTAGCTGAGGCCCTCTCTAAGCCAGACAGAACAGACTAGCATAGTTCTGAAGAGAGAGGAGCTGAAGACGGATTGTTCGGGAGAAGGCAGGCAGGACGCAAGGACCTGAGAAGGCCCCAGCCGTCCAGACCGCACACTAGGGGCAAGAGGGCCGCTGGGCTCAGATCCGGGCGGCGGGCACTAGCTGGCTGCAGGTCTGGGAGGTCCTCCACGACTAGAGAAGGGGACCCGCGACGGCTACTCAGGTACCAGGTCTGGCGCTTCCACCTCAGCCTGCAAAGATAGGGCTGCCCCCACCTTGACTTCCAAGGGCCCGACCGATGTCCCACAGAGCTGCGTGGCGGTGGCGGTGGCAGTGGCGGTGGTGGTGGCGGTGGCGGTGGCGGGCCGTGCCCTGGGTCACAGCACCGGGCCTGCAGAGCTGGAGCCCAAGCGATGCCGCTGCAGAAAGCCAGGCCTGGGCAAGGCTGCAGCCCTCTGGAGACAACGAGTAGGTCCAGAAGGTGAGACCACAGCCCAGTGGGTCTGGAAGGTGAGACCACGGCCCCAGTGGGTCCAGAAGGTGAGACCACAGCCCAGTGGGTCTGGAAGGTGAGACCACTGCCCTAATAGGTCCAGAAGGTGACACCACGGCCCAGTGGGTCCAGAAGGTGAGACCACAGCCCAGTGGGTCCGGAAGGTGAGACTACTGCCCTAATAGGTCCAGAAGGTGACACCACTGCCCCAGTGGGTCCAGAAGGTGAGACCACTGTCCCAGTGATCCAGAAGATAAGACCACTGCCCGAATCAGTCCAGAAGGTGAGACCACTTCCCCAGTGGGTCTGGAAGGCAGAGCCTCAAATCAAGAGGATGATTCTCAAGGCTTAAGATATCAAGGAGCTGCCTTGCTAGGCTTTTGACTCGCTGGAACCCATCAGCCTTCCTTCTTTCCTATTTCTGCCTCTTAGAATAAGAATGCGTGTCCCACTACCGTATTTTGCAAGCACATAATTTATTTGGTTTCACAGGTTCATGACTAGGGAAGAGCTTTGCTTCAAGATGAGTCTCACTCATATCTCATATAGCTGATATTTAGATGATAAAATTGGACTTTATACTTTAAATTCATGCTGGAGAGAGTTAAAATTTGGGGGCTTGTTGAAATGGAATGAATGCATTTTGCATGTAAGAAGGACATAAGTTTTGAAGGCAGGGAGCAGAAGGCAGTGAGCTGCTATCCTCCAAATTCATATGTTGAAATCCGACCCCTCAACATATGGTATTACAGATGGGGCCTCTGGCAGGCGATAAGGTCACGAGGGTGGAGCCCTCATGAGTGAGATTAGTGCCCTTATAGAAGAGATCCCACTGAACTCCTTTGCTCCCATTCTGTCCTGTGGGGACATATGAACCAGGGCGTGGGTTCTCCCCAAACACCACATCTGCTGGCACTTTGATCTTGGACTTTCCAACCTCCACAACTATGGGAAACAGACGTCTGTTGTTTAAGCCACCCCATCGATGGTTCCGTTATGGCAGACCAGGCTGAGACAGTGGTCTTGGATGAGTATTTGACCTCATTATACTTGTTTCCTTGCCTCTAACGTGAAAATTATAGAATTTACTCCAAGGAGTTACTATGAGAATTGAGATAATATATGTAGAGAGAATATTAAAATATCTGCAACAACTCTGTTGGTAATGTCATGGTGGTGGTTACTCATGATGATTTTGAGGAATATTGGGTTTCCCACCATTCTTTGGATGGGGGCTAAATCATTCTATTGGATATTGCATGAAAATGTGACCCACCGAATACAAAAAATGTCTGAGATGCCCAGACAGCCTAACCTTTACTACAAGAAATAGCATTTCTCTTCTCATACCCCCATCGTGTCCACCACCCTCCACATGGTGCAACCTCCAAATCCTTCAGCGATCAAGGTGTTTATAAGGGAACGCATATATGCTAATGCGTACCATCGCCTCAGCAGCCCTTCTGAGCCTGCCGCATTTCTCTTCTCCTGCTCCATCTGTCTCTCTTGTCTACTGACAAGGTTTCTGCTGAGAAGGCTCCATGAACTCATTGTTACCAAAGGCCGTCCTGCTGAGATCCATGAGTTCCTACTGAAAGTGCTCTCCCTATGGTTCTCTGCTCCCCATTCACACCGGTACACACCCCTGTGCAAACCTCCCTGTGTGCTAGGTCTGCCTGCTGGGTTGAACCCTTCCAAACCTTGCCATCCAAGGCATAAATGGTGGCTCTTGCTCTGAGACTGGTCATTATTTTCACAGCTGCAAAGCGACTGCCTATATGGGATAGCTGGTTATTATATAAACTACGGGCAATATAGCAAAAGAGTGCTGGTGGAGAGCAAGAAATTGTACCCAGAACCCAGACATTAAGTCCAGATGAACAATTTCTGCAATGAAATAAGGTAATATCTGGAGTTCCAGAGTGTATCATATACATTTTTTAGTTTTCCATATATTATGATGTTTTGACATCTTAATAAAAAATCCTGTCTAGGGAAAGACTACCCCTTCTGGGGCTCACCAATTTTTAGAGACAGTAAAGGATCCAGCCAGAAGCATGGCTTCAATATGTAAATTAGCCAGTCTAGAGCCCTGCCTCCTCTCTGTGGTCTGTGTGCCCCAGGAGACAATATTCTCCTGTCATAATCACCCAGGGCCACTAGGACAACTAGGGACCATTCTCATAGTTTAGAGTCTGGGAGTATTATTCAAACTGCCAATCCTAAACTATTGACTCTGCCCCACCTCACAGTCCCCATGGAAACCCCAATACAGGTTGTGGCTCAAGCTGTCCCCTCCTTCCTGTATTCTGCCTCATGTTCACCCTGGTGGCTTTCCATATGGCTCTGCGTGTCACACCATGCATCCTGCCCCTAAAGCTGTGAGTATAAAAGCACTTTCTCCCGAGCATCTCCTCTGTCTTCTCTGGGGGCCATCCCCGATGGACCATCTCATAGAAGAATCCAGAACACCAAGTAAAGCAGTTACTGGTACAGAAGGTGTGGTAGGCCTCTGCCCAGCAGGACCTCGGCCCAGGAGGCAGAAGACCACCAGAGCTAATGAAAACACATCCCGTAAGAGAAAATGGAGAGACCTAAGGAGTCAAGCTTCCTGAACCCCCTCGGGGCTAATACCTTCCGGTGCCATTTGCTGAGTGTGTATCTTTTACATTTATTACAGCAAAGTCAACTTCTAACAGATTTAAGTATCAGAATGCTTTTAATGCCAGGCCCGAGAGCCTCCATTTCCCCACCATTTCCCCACACATGCTCCAAAAGTAGGGCCTCCTCCCCATCTCACCAGGGTGTTCAGTCTCAGGGTTTGCGCTGATCCTAGGATACAAACCTGTGACTCTCTACCTGTTGGCTTTGTCTCGGCTGCAAGTTCCAGGGAGTTAACACCTCTGTGGGACAGCCCACCACCATGGACTTATGAGGGCTGGAGAATAAATATCCCAGGTTCCTTGCCCCTCTGAAGTGCATTCTATATCGTAGGATTGCGCTTTGGTTGTCAAGAGTAGTAACTTGCTCAATAGCAATGTTTATTTGCTTCCTTCCCTTCTCTGTCTCAGTTTCCACTCTTCTGTTAGGGCTTCCTGAGATCACTTCACTCAATTCCTTATCTGGGGAACCCAATCTATAACAAACATTTACCCTTGATGAGAAAATTCCTTTCGTCCCAACAAAGCACATTTCTGTTCTATTTTTATTTCCCAAATTTCAAAGAAAGGTTATCTTAGGTCCCCAAGCTTTCCAAAGATCTTAGTAAAGTGGTTACTTGTATCCCATTCTACCTTGACTCCAGGCATTGAAGTTCTCTTTTGCTATTACTGTAGTTTCACATGTTTCTGTCTCTTCCAAGTAACAGGTAAAGAACTTGAGAGAAGGAATTGAGTCTTAAACACCTTCCTGCTTCTTTCTTCAAAATGCCTAGCATAGTATTTAGCACATAAACATTCAGCATCTGTACACAAGTTCCTAGCAAATGCATCGAGTATAAGTTGAATACTCTCAGGTGCCAGCCTCAGAAAGATTCCTTGGAGATCTAAGGAAATACAGCCATAGGAGGGGATTTGGTACCATCAGTTCTAGTATCTTTATCTGTATCTGGCTCTGCTGTAGATTCTTTGGTCATGGTACTCAGCCCAGAGCAAGACAACCACACCTCACCTTATGGAACCAGTACACAGTGTATTTCAAACTAACCTGTGAAACCTAGGCAACTCTTCAAAGTCTTAGTGTAAAACTACCAGCTGGTCTATCCCTACCCTACAAACTAAACTAGGTCACCTCTGGATCCTTTGGAATGGTTCAAACTAATTAATGCTAAGAGGGTCCCATTCCACGTTAGGTAATGTCAATAGTGGTACAAAGGTGAAGACAAATAAAAGAGTTCAGGATAATAATAATGATTTGGAAAAAAAAATAATAATGATTTGGGTAATGGTTTGTTTTTATTTTCTTTCTCCCATAAGCTCCAGAGCTTACAGTGTACAGCAATCCGTTTTGCACTGGCAGCATGAGGGCTATCCTACAAAATACAGTAGATGCTCAATAAGCATGAGTTGAATTAATAAATGAAAGGAGAATAAATAACTTCGGGAGGAACAGAAAGAAGAAAATCAATAAACCAATATGTTATTTTGGGATTGATTTTTCTGATGGACAATTAAAAATGTACTTGAACATAGTAAAGGTCCTATATGACAAGCCCACAGCTGACATACTCAATGGTGAAAAGCTGAAACTTTTTCCTCTTAGATTGGGAATAAATATACCCTCTCTCACCACTTTTATTCAACACAGTATTAGAAGTCCCAACCACAGCAATCAAACAATATAAAGAAATAAAATGCATGCAAGTCAGAAAGGAAGAAGTAAAACTCTATTTGCAGTGACTGATGTGCTATGTAGAAATATTATATATTGTTACCTGGAAAGATATAATCGTAGATTAGAAGAATTAATACCGTTCAAATGTCCATACTACCCAAGCAATCTACAGATTTAATGCAATTCCTATCAGAATACCAGTAGCATTTTGCACAGAACTAGAAAAAAATAATACTAAAATGTGTAAGGAACCACAAAAGACCCCAAATAGCCAAAGCAATCTTGAGGAAGAAAAACAAAGCTGGGAGAAAATCACAATCCCAGATTTCAAGATAGGCTACAAAGCTGCAGTCATCAGAACAGCATGACACTGGCATAAAAAGAGACACGTAGATCAATAGAACAGCATAGAGACCCTAGAAATAAACCCACACTTCTATGACCAATTAATCTATGACAAAGGAGACAAGAATATACAATGGAGGAAAGATAGTATCTTCAATAAATCATGCTGAGGAAACTGGACAGCGACATCCAAAAGGATGAAACTGAACTACTTTCTTACACAATTCACACACAAAAAAAGCTCAAAATGGGTTAAAGAACTAAACTCAAGACAAAAAAACATAAAACTCCTGGAAGAAAACATAGGCGGTAATTTCTTTGACATTGGCTGTCACAACATTTTTCTAGATACGTCTCCTGAGGCAAGAGAAACAAAAGCAAAAATAAACTATTGGGACTACACCAGAATAAAAAGCTTCTGCACAGCAAAGGAAACAGCCAACAAAATGAAAAGATGCTGAATGAACAGAAGATATTCACAAACAACATATCTGGTAAGGCGTTAATATCCACTATATAAAGAACTTATATAATGCAACACCCAAAAAGACAAATAATCTAACTAAAAATGGGCAGAGGACTCGAACAGACATTTTTCCAAAGAAGATACACAGAGGACCAACAGATATATGAAATGATGCAACATCAGGGAAATGTAAATCAAAACAATGAGATATCACTCACACCTGTCAGGATGGCTAGAGTAAAAAAAAAAAAAAAACAATAAATAATAAGCATTAGTGAGGATGTGAAGAAAAAAAAGACCCTTGTGCACTATTGGTAGGAAAGTAAATTTGTGCAGCCACTGTGGAAAACAGTATGGAGTTTCCTCAAGAAATCAGAAATATAAATACACTATGATTCAGTAATTTTCTACTAGGTATTTACCCAGAGAAAATGAAAACACTAATTTGAAAACATATATTCACCCCTGTACTTACTGCAACATTATTCACCACAGGCAAGATATGGAAGAAACTCAAATGTCCCTTGACAGACGAATGGATAAAGGAGATGTAGTTTATGTATGTAATGGAATATTACTCAGCTATAAAAATGATGAGATCTTATCATTTGTGACATGAATAGAACTAGGGGGTTGGGACGCCCGGGTGGCTCGGTGGTTTAGCACCTGCCTTCAGCCCAGGGCATGACCCCAGGGTCCTGGGATCGAGTCCTGCGTCGGGCTCCCTGCATGGAGCCTGCTTCTCCCTCTGCCTGTGTCTCTGTCTCTGTCTCTGTCTCTGTCTCTCTCTCTCTTGCTGTGTCTCTCATGAATAAATAAAATCTTAAAAAAAAAAAGACCTAGGGGGCACCTGGGTGGCTCAGTGAGTTACGTGTCTGCCTTCAGCTCAGGTATGATCCCGGGGTCCTGGGTTCCAGCCTCTAGTCGGGCTCCCTGCTTAGCAGGGAATCTGCTTCTGCCTCTCCCTCTGCTCCCCTTGTGGTTCTCTCTCTCTCTGTTTCAAATAAATAAATAAAATCTTGGGGGGGAGGGGAATAAATATGAACACACCTAAAACGTATTATGCTAAGTGAAATAAGTCAGATGGGGAAAGACAAATGCCGTACGATTTCACTCATATGTGGAATCTAAAAAAACAAAAACAAATGAACAAACAAAAAGCAGAAACAAACCCATAAATACAGACAACAAAACGATGGTTTCCAGAGGGGTGGAGGATGAGGGGTTTGGCAAAATGAGTGAAGAGGAGCAGGAGGTACAGGCTTCCAGTTACGGAATGAATGAATCACAGGGATGAGAGCGACGGTGCAGGGAAGGGAGCAGTGGCACTGTAAGAGACGTGTCTGGTGGCGGGCGCTGGCTCCGCCTGTGGGGAGCAGAGCAGAAAGGCCGTGGAACTACCATGTGCACTCCTGAAATTAATGTGAGGTCGTGTGTCGACGATAGTCAAATGAGAAATTTTCAGGACAAATATCAGTCATGCATCTCTAGGCAGATAGAGTCAGGAGGTTAGAACCCAAGTGGCTTTCGTTAGAGCCCAAATGAAGGAAACACTGTCGCTCAAGGGGATCGGAAACGTTGGGTCAAAGCAGTTTATCCCGTGGCAGTATTTAATGAAGCGATTACCGAGCCAGGGTGACCTGAACTTTGCCCCCCTAGAGGTGTCCTACCTGGAAATTCTTGCTCATTTACGTCCAGAAGTGTCCAACTCAGCTTCAAGGCCTGATCCTTGCAGGCGGTGAAAACATTTGATGAGATTAAATGAATCAACCCGTTCCTTCACTTTTTGCCTTCCTCAAAGTAAGTACTTTCTCTCCATCTTGCCCTCCCTCGACCTCATCAAATCCCCTGCAAAGGTGGTGAAAGGGGACAGACCCAGAGGATTCCATTTCGTTCATAACCGTCAAGGAAGGAAACTGACTATAAAGGTTTTACAGGTACAGAGTCAGCATTTTTTTTTAAGGCAGTTACATCTGAGAATGTCACTCTGGGAAGATTAAGGACATTGTTGAAATAGGTTAAAATAATGATCAAATTGCCAGAAAGAAAAATAGGCAATTAAAATGAGCAAAAATCAGTTAATTGGTGTGCTGCAATGTATTCTTTTTTTTTAAGTTTTTATTTTGATTCCAGTTAGTTAACATGCAGTGTAATATTAGTTTCAAGTGTAGAATATAGTGATTCACCCCTTCCTTATGACACCTGGTGCTCACCACGACAAGTGCCCTCCTTAGTCCCCATTACCTATCTCACCCACCACCACCCACCTTCCCTCTCGTGACCGACAGTCTGTTCTCTACAGTCTGTTTCTTGGTCTCCTTCTCCTTTTCCCCTTGCTTGTTTTGTTTCTTAAATTCCATATATGAGTGAGATCATATAATATTTCTCTTCCTCTGGTTGACTTATTTTGTGAAGCATTACATGTCTTGGTCCATCCATGTTGTTTTGAATGGCAAGATCTCATTCATTTTCATGGCTGAGTAATATTTCATTTGCATATATCTGTGTGTGTATATACACTACACCTTCTTTATCCATTGATCTATTGGTGGAATGCTGCAACTTATTCTTAATATGAACCTCAGGGCAGCCCAGGTGGCTCCGCGGTTTAGCACCGCCGTCAGTCCAGGGCGTGATCCTGGGGTCCCGGGATCGAGTCCCACATCGGGCTCCCTCCCTGCATGGAGCCTGCTTCTCCCTCTGCCTGTGTCTCTGCCTCTCTCTCTGTGTGTCTCTCATGAATAAATAAATAAAATATTTTTAAAAAATAAATATTTTTTTTAAATTAACAGGAACCTCTGATTAGGATGCTGAGGCATTTCATAAAATGACTCACTTTTCATTTGCTTCTAGAGCTGAAGTATCCTAAAGTTTACACATTCCTGAATATCACCAAGTTGAGGCTTTTGTTTTTGTATCTGTATGTTTCACATTCCGCTTTCATTAGCAATTCATCCCAGTGCCAGACCTAATTTCTCACTTACCCTCTCTCTCCCTTCCATCTAATTTTCTTCCTCTTTCCAAAACATGTAATATTGGTCCTGTTAAATATCGTTGCTAGAAACACGGGAATCCAGGAATCTCTTCAAGATAATGATTTTGTTTCCTTTGTATCTATACTCAGAAGTAGGATTGTTGGACCATAAGGTAGTTCTATTTTTAATTTCTTAAGGAACCTCCACACTATTTTCTGTAGTGGCTAATTCATTGCTTTTGAAATGTATGAACTTGGGGGACGACTCTATAAGTTTTCTCAGGCTCTGTGTCCTTATATATAAAGTGGAATTATCTTTACTTCTTCTACCGAGGTGTTTTAAGGATTAACTGTGAAATACAGGTAAAATCATCAACTCCTCAATCATTATTCCTGGCATATTATATGCACACATGTGCACACACACACGTTTATTATATGATTCTCATCTTGTCTCACATAAATATCTCTGAAAGCATCCTATAAATGTGAAAGAATGGCAGTGGCTACTGCTGTTGAATCTGGAAGTGAATTACAGGGCGTGTGTATTAATCAAGGACCCACCATAAGTCAGGGTCCCTCACAGGAATCAGATCCTTTGTCTTTGTTACAATGCCCTGCTGTCCATCGCCTTCTCTACTTTAGATTGCCAAAGGAATTGCTTGTCATTTTAGCATCACCAGCAGCTGTGCAATTTGTGGTGATTTCTTACCAATAATAACAACGATGGTTGTAAGTGATTTACCTTTTAATGCAAAGCAGAGTGAATTCAAGGTTATCCCCATAACGACTTCATGCTCAGTCACTAGCATTCTGAAATGATCCTTGAGCGAGAAAGGTCAGAGAGAAGGTTTCCTATAAGAAGGCGTGAATCACCTAGCCTGTGGAACAACGATTAGTAAGTTAGCAATCTATTATGTATGTCTCTGAGGGAAAATAAAACAAACATGTTGACACATCTTTGGAGATTTTTTTTTTTTTTTTTGGAATTGGTATTTGTAGGAATACTGTGTATGTGCATCGCCTACCCTGGTGACAGATGGTGGGTACAGAAGCATGGGGCGAAGCTAGGAAGTGAAGGGATTAAATTGGTAGTTTGCATGTTGCTCGGAACACATTCTTAAGCCAAATTACAATTATGCTATTTGTATCCTGTGAAGTAAAAGAAAATTTCTATACACAGAAAGCAAAGATCAAGGTAAATATTTGGTTAAACACTCCCTTTTCCTTTTAATTGGCAAAGTTACCACCTAATTAAGGAAAGATATTTGATTTGCATGTGTATTAGGCTATTGAGAAGTTTTCTTATTGGTCCTGGAGCAGCTACTGAGATTATAAACTGAGAACACAGGAGCTTCAATGACCTAATAATTGGGGACCAACAGACCCTCCTGGGTTTATTAAGAAATAAATGAACTCTGCTCTCCTCCAGCCACTTCCTCACTCACTTCAATTCCCCCACCTTCCGTCAACAGAAGACAAAAGGGAACAGAGAGGATCATTGGCATAGCTAGTTGTTTGCTTGCTCTTTAGAGGACTCTATTCTTGCCTTCCTACTGCCAGGCCCATCCCCATAAGGTGAGGAACAAAAGGATGTGCCTATTGAAGCCTGCACCATCTTCATATCACCCTGAGTACTCCAGAATTCTCTCTTCCAGTGGTCCCAAGCCTGTTTCCAGAGCCCACAGCGACATCTTCCCTGAGGAGCACAACCTCTCCACCCAAAGACTGGCCAAGGAGTGGCTGTTTGCAGCAGGTGGCAGGAAGTCAAACAGGGCTTAAACACGTTGGCCCCAGCAACTATACACAACAGTGCGAGGCCATGGTCAGTGTAAAACAGACCCACAACTAGAAAGATAAGGATAGTAGACCTTGAGCCATGGGTGGGGAAAAGGGCAAGAACGGTTCAAGCCCTAGTAACTCACAAAATTGCAAGGAGTTCAAGAATTTTCAATTCTAACCTGACCTTGAAGGTCATGATGGATATATATCTATCAAGATAAGCATATAAATATATTTGCTTATCATTTTGTTGGTTTGATATATAACTTTTCCATATTTAGACATAGGGTTTGTAGACCTCCATCCATATCCATGCTACAGGCCCCACAGATGTTAGGCAACAATGTCCTAAAGGCACCTAGGACAGCCAATCAGTGTCAGCCAAGAGATAAATGAGGACCACTTGTCACTTTCAATCACTTTTATCCTTCCTGAAGCGTAAGGATGGGAACTTGGAGTGGGGGAGGGGAGTGGGGAGGGAAGGCAGATGGTATGTTCTAGGAGCAGATCACAGCCTCTCATCTCTCCGAGTCCTCCAAGCCCTAAGTCAAATCAGCAGTAAGGGAGAGAAAAATGAATGAGATAAAAGAAGTGATGTTTTAGGAGTAGAAAAGTTTGGAATAATTATAACATTTGTCTGAGATATTGATGAAATTTTTAAAAAGTAGGGGGATGGCATGATTGGTGGCGGGTACTGAGGAGGGCACCTGATGGGATGAGCACTGGGCATTATACTGTATGTTGGCAAATTGAATTTAAATTAAAAAATAATAAAACCAAAGGATAGAGATTGGATGAAACACATTTAGAGACAGTGATTTAAAAGGAATAGAGGGATCCCTGGGTGGCGCAGCGGTTTGGCGCCTGCCTTTGGCCCAGGGCGCGATCCTGGAGACCCGGGATCGAATCCCACGTCGGGCTCCCGGTGCATGGAGCCTGCTTCTCCCTCTGCCTGTGTCTCTGCCTCTCTCTCTCTCTCTCTCTCTCTCTCTGTGACTATCATGAATAAATAAAAAAAAATAAATAAAAATAAAAGGAATAGAATAGTTTATTATGTAAATCTCACCAAACTCACACTATTCAAAAAACTATTTAGAAACGGACTAAGTATATGTGTGTGTGTGTGTGTGTGTGTGTGTGTGTACTTTAGGTATCTCCCATGTACAAGAGCCCCCACACCCTACAACATTCTAACTAGAAAATACCCACCATCCTCCATCACAGCATTTCTTGCAGTGGGATCTTCTGTGACCAGAACCATGATACAATTCAGAAGTCCCAAATTTAGATGATCCTTAGAGAAAAAAAAGGAAAATCTAGAAATGGTTAAAACTGGGGAGGCAGGTATAAATGGAACCTGTGTGGACAGCTCATCAGCATTTATTTTCTGGGATAGAGATTTAAATGGAAACTATGGTAGGCCTGAATAATACCCCTAGAGCAAAGGCCATGGGCAAGAATCTATTGGCCTTTGCTTACTAGAGATGGAAGATGAAAAACCAGAGCAAAGAACTCTTAAGATGACTATAATAATTATTCAATCAGGACAAATGTAATAGCTTTGTGTAAGAAATGGAAAAAGAATGAAACATTTGATTTTCTGAAAATTACTTTCAAGAAATTTTTGCAAGAAATCAGAAGAGGAAAGAAGGGAGGGAAAGGGGAAGAAAGAAGGCATGAAGAAGGAAGGAAGAAAGGAAGGAAGGAAGGAAGGAAGGAAGGAAGGAAGGAAGGAAGGAAGGAAGGAAAGGAGTGGACTCTTCAGGATAAATCCAATTTGGTGGAGAGGAGACACGCTCCCATATGCTGCCCAGGTTACCCACACCCCTTTGATGGGCGCTCTGCATGTGCCACGTCCACACGTCCTCAGGGCTTCCAGCTCCTCTAGGTGTGATCGCCACACATTACACTGCTATTTGCCATTCCTACGTGACGCCCTGTCCCCACACATACATCATAGTGCAGTAACTGGTTTTGAACGCAGCTCTTTGTGACGGTGCACTAAGTGCAGGGGCTGGGGAAGCAGAGTAGTCCTCACACCAGCTCATGCTAAGCTGCAAAATAAAAGCCTTTTTGGCTGGATGGGTAAGCATGTGATTGGAGACATTAAACTCTTCTCTTTAGTTGGGCTCACTGCCAAGGGAGGTGTGCAGTCTCGGTGTTCAGTGCTCAGCCTTCCCCCCATCTCCCCCTTCACCTTTCCAATTGCTGACTCCAACTAAGGAGGCCAGTTCTAGAAGTCACCATGTATCCCTGGTCCTGTCATTAACTCTACCTGTGGGAAAGGCAGGGGAAGCACACTGAAAAAGCTCTCCTCCCCTGGTGGCCAGCAGTGCCTAACTCCCCGCCTGCTCTTCACACACAGGCCCGACTCTTCACTTCCCTCTCTGAGATTTCGGGCCCTTTCCCTTGTGCCACAAAGGCCACGGGGAGACACTCCACAGGCAGGCTAGAGTCACTCCCTATCTCCCAAAGCAGGCCAGTGGGACATGCATCAGACTCCTTGAGAGTCACAGAAGCCAGTTATGGATTTCCAAATCAATAATATAAATGGAAAAGAACTATTATAGACATTTGCAGCCCTAGAAATGAACATTTTAAACTCCAGGTAGAAAAAAAGAGTGAGTTTGGGAAATTGATTTTTTTTTCACTCAGTACATAAACTGTTCTTGGTGATGGCCAGTACCCACTGGTTTAGTGGATTCTAAAGGGTCCAGTGAGAGCAATCAAGGGAATATGGCCTGCAGGTTTCTGTATCGTTCAACTATAATCTCACAGTCTGTCAGGCTCCCCAGTCTGAAGGGACTGATGTGAAAGGTCGGAATCTTCCTGTGTTTGGAATCACAGCACCCCAGGTGTGCCCTGGAAAGGAATGCCATTTTATGCTGCGCCTTTATAAAATGGAAAGCAAAAGAAAATGGCACATTGCAAAAGTACCATATCTAGGAAAGCAGAGGAAGAAGCTGGCCTGTGGCCTCAAACTCAAATGCCCACAGAAGATAAGCAGGCAATGCAAACAGGAGGGACTCGGGCCAGGTATAAGCAAACGACAGAGGAGATATGAGGATAAGTCCCAAGGACCTTGAAGTTGGAGTTGGACACATAACAAGGTGGCATGTTGGAGGCGGCAACCCCATCTGACAGCCAGCCACTGCACGGCTGTACCTGGTGTCACCTGAAGAAATGCAGGCCCACATGTGTCAAGAGATGCTACTTATCTGTATTTATGTAAAATCTCCTGATTCAAAAATATTAGCAACTAATAGAGGGTTTTTTTTTAATCCAGAGTATTACTAAGTCATATGATAGTTATTATTAAAATGCTAGTAGAGCTCCCAGCTTGAATCTAAGACAGAGTCACCCTAAGGTTGAGCATGCACAAAAGACAGAAAGGGGGGAATGTTCTAGCACCTTATCCACATGAGTGCACTCAGGCACCAACTGGGCAAGAGCTCTTGTGTCAGAAGAAAGGAGGTCAGAGCACAAGGACTTGTCACAAAATTGACGGGAGGCAGCAGAGATGGGGACAGGCATCCCATGTGTGGTCACCTACTCCTTCAACACAAAGCACAGAGAGCCTCAGCACACGCCGCATGGGCACCTGCAGGGGCGGAAGCAAGTGGTGTTCCCACGGTGGTCGGGTTTGCTTTTTTCCGATTCTCACGTTTTAATCAATCAAATCTATCAGTTAACCGATTGTAGCCAATAGCCCCTAATGACATCCCGGCAGATGTAAGACACACTCTGAGGAGCGAACCATCCAGAAGGAGGCACAAGACAGAGAACCCTGAAGCTTTAAGGAACCGTGCCTGTGACCAGGACAGTGGAAGGCAGAAGATGAAGCTGGAACGCGGGGAGACCAGGGGGGTTCCGTGAAGTCAGGGGACATCCAGCCATGCGCAGCCTGCCTCCCTAACCATGGCTGGCAGAGGGGTCCCCTGGGCATCTTGTTAAAGTGCCGCCCGACTCCCTAGGTCGACTGGCACCAACACTGTTTCTTAGGGGATGTTTCCAGGCGCAGCTACTGACCCTCACATGAGACACCGAGAAGCAAGGAGGCTTCCCTCTTTCTAGAAAAACACAACGTTGTTAGGGCTGGAGTTGCTCAAGAAATAACACGGTTGTGAGCCCGGGTTTCTCCTTCATGAAGGGGAGGCTGGTGTGGCCAGGGGACAGCCCGGTGCGGTGACTTCAGGAGAACTATTAGGTGCACGTGCAGCAGATTTCGAGGCACCTGCTCTGTAATCGGACGCCAGTGGGCCCTGGCTGGGCCGGAGTCCCAAACGCTTGCTCGCTCGCCACGGAGGCCCGTGTCAGGCCCCTTCACCCCAAACAACTAAGTATGAGGGTGACTATATCATGGACTGTCCTCCTTCCTGTCACTGTGTCTAATCCCTACCTTGCTTCCCGTTAGGGGATCGTGGCTTGTGCTCCATGATCCCAGGTGCTCCTGTTCCAGCCAGAAATACCGGCTTCTCTCTGCCCGGCTCGCTTCTCGTACAGAGGACGGGTTCACTCTAAGTAGCTCTGACCCAAGCAGCTCTCTGGCCCTCCTGCATCCCACCTGGCCACCTGTTTCGGCCTCTATTTCATTGAAATGAGTGTCGGTGGCTCCGTCTGTCACTGTCCCCGTGGGAGTGAGAGTGATCATAAAGTCACGAGTCGCTGCCCTTCAAGCCCCCACTTGCGAGTCTCAGCTGAGCTGCAGACATACAGCATTTTCAGTGGCAGTTGTTCCAGCCCTTCCTTTGGGATTAAGTACTCTGCAGGAGCCGCCCGCCTGGTGCAACAAAGCAATTTTCATTCATCAGCTGCGAGTGTGAAATTAATGAAAGTCACAATCTCATTGG
The DNA here is from genome assembly GCF_053574225.1 of Canis aureus. Taxonomy (NCBI): domain Eukaryota; kingdom Metazoa; phylum Chordata; class Mammalia; order Carnivora; family Canidae; genus Canis; species Canis aureus. The sequence goes on along the minus strand of NC_135624.1, from coordinate 42,969,014 downwards.
AACGCAACCCTGAGCTCCACTAGTGCTGTCAGCACTGGAGGGAATGGGCTCCTTTCTCCCTCTTCTATGTATTTCTGCTTTCAGCAATAAAATCAGATTAGATTTTCATGAATGCCAAGGATTATGCTTTGGGGTACACACACACACACACAAACACACACAGAGAAAGTGCAAAAATGCCACATGCATTGGAAGAACAACAGCCTCTGACGACAACGTATGAAAGCAAATTACAGAAGCCAGCCTCCCAAAATGTTCATTTTAAGGAAGTAATCCTTGGCCTTATTCCCCCACAAGACTTCTTCTCTGACTCTAAAGCAACCACACACTGTTAAGGTAAAAGATGGTGTGGAGATGGAGCATAAATCTCTAGTCTCAAAGTTTTTTTTATCAGCATGTACATTGATTCATTGAAAATCTCCATTTAAATTTTAATTTCCCTGGAGACTGTGCCCTCGATAAGGGAGACACCAAGAGACTGGATCTCAGAGGTTCCTGTTGGCATTCCGTGGTGTTTTCCTGAGTCCAAATCACTGTACACATTCTCCCCGCCAAGAGTAAGATCAATAAGGAGCAAAAATGAAATGACAGGTTCCATACCTCAGCATTACAGGCAGGAAAGAATAGTAATAAGCTTCAAAGTAACTAAAAAAAAAAATATATATATATATATATATATATATATATATATATATATATATATTCATGTAGATGGCACCTGGATATGCCACTGACATCCAAAATAATCCTTGTCGACCATTAACAAAACAAAACAAAAAAAGACCTAAAGTCCCTGCTCTCTAAACTTCACACTGAACACAAGGATGAGATTTTGACATTTTAAACAAATTACAATGCCTGTACATGATTTTGTTGTTACAACAATAAAAGAAAAACTAGCAAACTGAAAAAAAAAAAAAACATATATATATATATATATCTCCAAATTACAACAGAGCTCCATCCACCACCATCATTAGCTTTGTTCACTGAAAGGACAGGCAAATAATACCTGAGCAGCAGTGAGCAAAACTACTACCCAGATTTTGGGTTCCTAATGCCAGTCTACACCAAAAGGTACCAAGGGTCTCTGAAGAAATGGTTGATTCATGAGATGAGCAAAGAAGGTATTAGTGAGCTTGGAATACCTTATACCAAAAAGTAAGGAAGTGCTTAAAAAACAGATTGGGACATGTCAAAAAGACACCAGTACCAGTTTCAGGGGCTCCTACTGGCCAAAACTGGAAGAATTACAGCATTAAAATAAATAAGGACAGTGATGGATTATAACCCAGTGAGTAAGAATCCACAAGTCTGCATGCTAATAATAAATCGTTGGATAAATAAATCTATAAACGACAGAGAAACAAAATCTTTCTAACAGAAGAAGGCTAATAACGATAGAGGGAAAATGGTCATTTTGCAAACAGAATTCCAAAAATTTATTTAGGCAAATATCATTAATGTGTGCTTAATCTTGGTAACAAGTTACTTTGATGAGAAGCATGATAATCACACAGCCTCAAAATCTCCCCCAACAAATTATATATAATTAAAATAAGAGAAATGACTATATAGTGGAGATGCTAGACAACACCATAATACAGTCATCAAAATTCATGTTACTCATTAGGAATAAATGGGTACGTGCCTTCAGATATGATACCCCCAGAAGGATATACCACTTACATAATATCCCAGCCAAAAGTGTATAACCTGAATCTAATCATGAGGAGACATCCGAGAAACCCAGATTGAAGGACGTTCTACTAAATAACTGTATTCTTCAAAATGTCAATATCATGAAAGACCAAAGAAGACCGATTCAAATCTCAAAATGATAAATTTTCACGTGCTACATATTGGATAAAGACTATTTTTTAGCTTGTGTGCCTTTACCTGATGTTTATGATTCACTTTCTTTTCTCTTTATTAACGCATCTATGTATCCCAGGTAACTCAATGTTTCCTAAATTCCAAATCTTCTCATCTCTTGGTTTGTACCTTTCTTTTTGTAAAGGTGAATGTTTAATTTCTTTTCCTGAAATGATATGAGGAAGGCAAACTCTTTGAATCTTTACACGTATGGAAACACTTCTGTTCTGCACTTATACTTGATTAGTAGTTGGCCTGGGAGGGAAAGTATCTGTTCCAAACCATTTTTCCAAGAGATATCCAATCAAGATAGCATCGTAACTTTAGGTATAGGTATGCTTCAACTCAATTTTCCAAGTAGTATGAGAGATTAAAATGAAAAAGAGTAGATTTTTTTTTAAAGTCAAAACAAGATATTCATGTCAAGGACCAGAAAAAGAACAGAAACAAAGTGGTAGGTGGGGATGAAGTCACTTAGTTCCTACAGCAATAGACTGACGCCAGACTCATTACTTGAAATGGGGCTAGGCTAGGCCCCATCATCTCATGACAGGTACCTGGGGGAAAAAATAACCTCGTTAGCTGCCTAGAAATACAGCGTATATGAAACATAGCAAGACAGAGCCCCACAAACAGAACCTGAGTCAAACTACCTCTTGGGTTTGTAATTAGATATAAAATATACCTAGTATCACCAGAGAACAAAAGTCTTAAGTAACTATTTAAGATGTGGTTCTAGACTGACATGGTGGTGCCAAAAATTACCAAAATGGCCAGTGGAGAGAGAGAAGGAAATATCTTTCCATTGACGGTGGCCCCGCACACCCTAATTCCCAGTGTGTGAAGAAAGTGAAGACAAAGAAGTCCGTTCAGGTGAAATGAAAATACCAATGCAATCTAAGGAAGACTTCATATCAGACCCCTCTCTCAAACCTCTTCAGACCCTCAGGGTGACGCATCTCTCCTATCCCACTTCCCACTGGGGTGACCAGCTTTGCATGGGTTCTGACCAGCTTCAAGCTGGTACAACCTAACAGGGCTCATGGAAGACCTCTCCTGCGTCTCCTACTCCTGTCCAGTGAGTGGACTTAGATTGACTCAACACTAGACTGATCTGTTTTTTAAGCACACCTGATGGTTTTGAGTTTTGCCTTATTAAAGTCATAAGGAGGGGCAGCCTGGGTGGCTCAGCGGTTTAGCACCACCTTCAGCCTAGGGCGTGATCCTGGAGACCCAAGATCGAGTTCCACGTCGGGCTCCCTGCATGGAGCCTGTGTCTCCCTCTGCCTGCCTGTGTCTCTGCCTCTCTCTCTTTCTCTGTCCCTCATGAATAAATAAAATCTTTAAAAAAAAAGTCATAAGGACCATGTTTCATATCACTGCTAGCAGTACTTTAGTTTCCCAGTTTCTCGGTTATGTTCACCAGATAAGAAGGGCAAAATGCAGAATGTTGACATTACCGCTTGTGGTGTCGTCACTGTCCAAACCAAACTATCGACTCATGTACATAATTCTAAATCCGGCATATGAAAATGGTTCAGGGCTGCCACCATTTGAATATGAAATAAAGGACTTCCCAGAGGCATGAGCTAGTTGTAGTTTATTTGCCATGAGCTTTAGTTTCCTGCTGTCTTTATTGTGGTTTTGTCTGTTGTTGTTGTTTATACAAAAAAATAATAATAATTCAGCTTCACATCCTTCTTTGAACAATTTCCAAATACACTGAAAGCGAATTATAATGTGCCAATGAAGAATGAATTCTATGGTATTATCTCCAGGTCCCTTTCAGTGCTGAGTTTTTATGATTCTATGGAAACAAATGCAATCTTAAAGAAACATGCAACAGTTTGTTACCAACCCGTGAAATGTTTCCCTGTAGTGCACGTTACACATTTATGTCACATCATCTCCACAAATCCCTATGACTCTTGTTTAAATATCAGTTTTTTAGGCATGTTTTATTTTATTTTATTTTATTTTATTTTATTTTATTTTAGGCATCTTTTATCCAAAGAAGACATTTTTACAAGTGAAAGCTGTCCTAAGAATCATACCAAGGCACTAATTAAGCCACAGGAGAAACTAAGACCTACAGTCACCTCTTCTCTGTTGCCCTCGTTGCTGGCTATCGCTGACATTTGGGGTCCTCCCTAAGAATTCAAAGCAGCTTTTCAGCTTTACCCCCTACCATTTCCCCGACACAAACTCGTCTGTGAGTAAACCAGTTCCCTTATTGGCTCCCAAACATACCTTATGTCTCTGCTGAGAGACTCACTTCGTCATTTTCTAAGGTAAGTAGATCATCTGTAATGAAGTGTCACGCGCCAGGCACTGTTCTAATCTCTATAAATATATTACTTATTGTAATCCTTGCAAAACCCACGTAAATTAGGTATGACTACCGACTCAAATTTATAGACGAGGCAATGAAAACTTGCCCAAGATGATACAGATAAAGTGATTGAGGAGCTTGAACCTAGGGGTCCTTTCCCAGTCACTGCTGTCCACCACTGCATATACTGCCCGGTTCGAACCTGCCCACTGCCCAGAAACTTCCTCGTCCTTCTATTCCCAGGAGACCCCATAATCCTCTGATCTCCTAGTAAATATATTTTATGCTAGTTATTTCCCTATTTACCCTCACTACCTAATAACATTTCATCCCTCAGTGTGTTATTTTCTCTTTTATTATTATTATTATTCATAATGTTATGTGTCTGTGTCTCACCTTATTCTTGAGAGCAGGAGCCCTATGTTCATTATTACTGATTTATTGCTTGATTTCTTTTTTTTTATATAATTTCACTGTTATTGGTTTGTTGATTTTATATATATCAAATACATATCCGGATACCTAGCAAACTTCTTTCAAAATATATCCATGTTCAATTGCTTTGGAGTGGCTTAAATTAGATTAGATTTTTCTCTGTTTGGGAAAAGCAGTCCATTGCAAAATCATAACGCACTCAATTCATTTTGTCCACAAGTGTTTATGGAACATGTATCACGTAGCCAAGTACTATGCCAGGCACCCAGTATATGGAAATTTAAAATACAGTCTGCAGACAGACATGTGTGGAAAGCTGAGTAATAAACAGATTTCTGTGGTTAGGGTTACAGTAGGTCGTAATAGGGCTTTAGTCGAACCATAAGTCAGGTGTCTCAAGATGTTTAGAGGCATTTAACACTACCTGGGGGGAAGCATGGAAGCTTCCAGGAAAGAGGCACATCTGAGGTTAGTTTAAAAGACTGAGTTAAGGGACGGCTGGGTGGCTCAGCAGTTGAGCATCTGCCTTCAGCTCAGGGCGTGACCCCGGGGGTCCCGGGATCGAGTCCCACATCGGGCTCCCCACAGGGAGCCTGCTTCTCCCTCTGCCTGGGTCTCTGCCTCGCTCTCTGGGTCTCTCATGGATAAATAAATAAAATCTTAAAAAAAAAAAAGACTGAGTTAATCAAGAGAGAAAAGTGGCAGCATTTCAAGAAGAGAAATCAGCATGTGCCAAAAACAAAAGGGGAAAAATCAGACATGCAAAATGGTGAGGTATGGATGGCTAGGGCACAGGTATTGGTACATGTAGGCCACAAGGGATGCGATGTCCTGAGATGAGCCTGGAAGAGGAAAGGGGAAAATCAGGGAAAGCTTTCCGCGTGCTGCGTAGCCACTGCCTCTTCTGTTCCACCTCCCAACCAGGGCGGCACGAACAGTCCCACATGAGCTTTGTGTCCCCTTGTCCTGTCAGAGACTCACCAGGAGTCTGTGCCGTGCATGTGTCACCCCCAGCTCTGGGCCCTGTCCCGCTCCTCAGGGTGGGGCACTGAGAGCAGACCGCTCAGCTCCCCGCACATACGGAGCCCTGGAATGCGTGCCCGGTCAGCGGGGGGACACAAATCTCTCGGGGGTAATCCTCACCATAAGGGAAGGAGCCCATAAAAATGCTTCTCCCCCTTGGTGTGGATCCTAAAAGGCTTCCCGGGCAGAAGGTCCCAGCAGGATGGAGAGTCGAAGGAGCCCTGGTTGCTCATGGTGCGACCAAAGTGCCGTCGGCTTTCTCTCTTCTCTGCTTCCTGTGCCTCCCCCTGCCCCGAGGTCACGGCCCCAGGGAGCCCCCGGCCTGAAGCCTGGATTTCATCGTGGGCTTCTGAGAAGAGCTCGGCTCACGGAGCAGACGGGGAGGCTGGAGCCCAGCGGCAGGCTGTGGCCTGTCCTCGGCGGGGTCAGCGAGGTCAGCCCTTCTCTGCGGGAGGAAGGAACCCACGGGAGGCTGAGCCACGGAACGGGGGCGCCTGCATAGCTCCAGCAGCACAGGGTTACTCAGAAAGCCCTGGAAGTTAATTTTTTTTTTTTAATGAGAAAATGACAATAAAGGCCTTTAAAACTGGCTCAGCAGATGGCACGTCCCGGTGGCATTTTGTGGAAAAGAAGAAGGTGTGGGGACATGCTCTGGCTCCAGGATAAATTATTAAGGAGAATTTGGGGGCTTGGGGCTCTCCTACCCTCCACCGTTTCCTGTTCTGTCATTGTTTTTCAGAGACTTTTTAGTAACGATGCTGTGCTCATAACCTCTTGAGGGGAGAGGAAGGAAGCACCTTGATCTGAGAGTCCGCCTGTGGCCGGTTTGGGCACGCAGGCCCCCCCAGCTCTAGGTGGCCAGCGGTGTCACAGCTGTCACTAACCTCCTGGGTGGCGGCCCTCTCGGCCGCGTCCCTGTCCTTGGCGGGGGCCTTGGGGCTCAGGATGCAGGCCTGCCCCACCCGGACCCGGTCCCTCCCCACTCACCCCTCCTCCCCTGCCGCCAGGTAACTAAGCCCACTCCACGTTGGCAGGTACGCTGGGCACCAGGTGTAGCCACACGCCTTCCCCCGTGGGCTGCAGCCGCACCCCCTCCCCAGCCGCCTCTTCCTGAAGTGGGGAGGCTCCCTCGGGATGACGGGGAGGCTGTCAGCCACCTACCAGCATGAGCAGCTCACCTGCCCAGAGCAAGGGACACCAGCCCCCCAAAGATTCAAGAGCTGGCAACTCTTGGGGAGTCGCTTGGGGTCTGGGGGCCTCGGGCACACTGGAACATCCTCCCCAGAGGAAAAGGCAAACTCTTTTGCCCCTTCTACGTCTAAGAAAGAAACAAAATGGGGATCCCTGCCTTGGGCCCAGGGTATGATCCTGGAGACCCGGGATCGAGTCCCACATCGGAGCCTGCTTCTCCCTCTGCTTGGGTCTCTGCCTCTCTCTGTGCATCTCGCATGAAGAAATAAATAAAATCTTAAAAAAAAAAAAAAAGAAGAAGAAGAAGAAAGAAGCAAAATGCGTCGTGGACCTCTGTGGGAGTCAGAGGCCACGGCCATCTACCCAGGGGCCCAGAGGTCGCTCGCTGGGCCGGGCTCACACAAAGAGCAGCTGCAGGCCGGGCCCGAGCAGGCCCCACATTCCCGGAGCTCCCTCCGTGAAGGAGGCATCGTGCCAGGGCCTCCGGCAGCCCCAGCCGCAGAGAAGCAGCACCAATCCCTCCAGTTCTGGGGGACGGGGCGTCATTCTCCAGGATGCCACCGTCCCTTAAACCAGGAGTCACTTGCCCGTGCTATTTCTTTGTCAACAGCTAGAATTCAGGGACTGAGAGCCGTGGGGGGAGGCAGGAGTGATCCCATTCACCTCCCCGGGGACCCCTATGACTTGGGGCACTAACGGCCTGAAGCTCTGGGTCCTGGAAGGGCCCACTCACTGCCCTGGAAGCCACAGCCACAGGAGCTCCCTTCCACGGGAAGGCACCACTGACCGGCCGCGGCCTTTGACCCCGCTCATCACCCAGAGACAGAACTGCAGCCACATATTCAGGGCAGATCAAAACGTCTCTCGGGCTCAGGGGCCTCGCTTGCTGTTCACCTGCTGTTAGACGTAGATGGTCAAGTACAGCGACCGGTGCCCTGCGGCCCACCCAGGGCCCGCTGAGCTCCTGTGCCTGCCCCCACTGACTGCCCCCTCCCGGGAGGGGCACCCCTCAATATGTCCCTTTCCCCAAGAACCCAGGCCACTCGAAGCCCAACCTCTGAGACCGTGGGGCAGGAACATGGGGGAAATAGTGGAAAAGCCTTCAGGCCGCAGACCAGAGCAAGGCCCAAATACGTGGGGACACATGATGCTGCATCATCCTTTAAATCACACAGGGCTTTGTCAGCCTCCATCAGGCAAGATGAGCAAACCTGCAGCCTTGCAGACGCGCTGAGGCCCGAAGAAGGGGAAACGAACCTGGAAGGATAGGAAAAGCTGCGGACATGCAAAAGGAATGTCATAAAACATGATCACTGTGAAAGTGCTTTTGTAATTCAAGTATGAGCACAATCTAGGGTGACTTAAATTATCAAATGAAAATTAAATCTTATCGCAGTTCTTGAGTAACAGTAGGGCAGGTGCCAGCAGTTATCTCCAAACTCAAGGCTCCCGGCCCCCTCCCACCAGAGCGCAATGCCTCGTAATCACATTCCCAGCCTCTCCTTATAACAAGCTGTGGCCCTACATCCCTATTCCGGCTAATGAAATATAAGACCGTACTTTCAGGAGGTTTCCAGAATTTTCTTTTTCTCTTCTGAGAGAGGAGGCATGCCTACAAAGAATGCTCTTTTTTCACTGCGCCTCTTTTTCCGTTTTTTGACCCTGGCCTGGCGTTAAGCTATGGCAGTCATCTTGAATCCATGAGGGAGCTTCACACACAAGCTAGGGATGAGGAAGCAGAATCAGAGGAACTGGGTTATTTACCGTGGTATCAAGCCACCAAACAGCCTGAGCACTGGCCTCTCCTAAACTCCTCAATTGATATAATAAACATCTGAGTAGTTGAAGCCAAGTCTAATAGTCTGCTCTGTGGCTTGGAGCAGAGCACATCCCATATATTTACAAATAATTCCCTGATTAGTGTTGAAAAGCCCAACAACGCAATCCAGGCCGTGACTAAAGAAGAGAAAGAGTCTACCTCTGCCCAGAAGAGGCAGGCCGGGCTCTCAGGACAGAAGGCGTTGTACAGGAACATGCAGACTCAAGGCCCACGGGTGGCTGCTGAGCTCAAGGTCCGGAGACAAGGCTGCCAAACACGAGGCCAAGTAGTCACAGGAACTTAAAACTACAGAATCCAAGACAAGGACCCAGCTCGGGGCCCAAGCCAAGAGAGGACCTCAAATGGAGGAATTGGCCTCAGGAAAACAGGTGCGTGTGGCAGGGGCTAAGCCAAGTTGAAAGGCAGCAGCGGAGATTTCCCGGAGGAAGTGAGCTCAGCCAGTACAACGTGCAGGAGCGCGCTGCCTTGTAAGGAGCAGCCCAGGGCTTCCCAGGCAGCCCTGGTTTTATTTATTTATTTATTTATTTATTTATTTATTTATTTATTTATTTTTATTCATTTATTCATTTATTTATTTTAAAGATTTTATTTATTTATTCATGAGAATACACAGAGGAGAAAGAGAGAGAGAGAGGCAGAGATGCAGGCAGAGGGAGAAGTAGGCTCCATGCCGGGAGCCCAACATGGGTCTCGATCCTGGGTCTCCAGGATCACGCCCTGGGCTGAAGGCGACGCTAAACTGCTGAGCCACCCGGGCTGCCCCAGCCCTGGTTTTAAAAGATGTCATGAGAGGAGAACGAGATCCCTATAGGATTTCCAGAGTTCAGATGTCCTGCCTCGGTCCTCCAGGAAGCTCTGAGTACTTAACCGTATTTTACAGTAACGATGAGTTTGTCTCCCTCCTAAGAAAGAACTTAGTTCCTCTGAGGACAGAAGTCATGCTTTATTCACCTTTGTGTCTCATTGCCTATCCGAATACCTAGCAATGACTGTTCTAGAAGGGCCAATGGCGGGCTCCCTAAGACGGGCCACTTTGGCATGAACATCACTGTAAGTAATCAGTGTAATCAAAACCCATTGCATGAGGTGGAAAAGCTCTCTTCCTGGTCTTCAACCACCGGAACCTATGCTGGAAAGTAGAGCCCGTTGCAGGAAAAGAGTCATTAACAGAGACCCCCACCCTTTACCCAAGACACGTACATATCTGTTTAACAGGGCACTCTTTGGTTTTCAAAACGCCTCCCTTCACCTTCTTGCTCATGGCCTGCCCCCCACTTTGCATCCTCAGATCCCGCCCCTCTCCTTAGCTCCGTGTTGCCTCACTGTCCCTGGAATGTCCATGTCTGTGTGGATTCCCTGACACACACCAGGAAATCTGATCGTTTCCTGTTAATCGGTCTCCTGTCAATGTGATTCTAAGTCTAGCTGGAAGGACCTTGTAGAGCAGAGGAAAGTCTTCCTCCCCCAGCAATTCATAGTTGTTTAGAAGACAGATGATAGGGGCACCTGGGTGGCTGAAGTGGTTAAGATCCAACTCTTGATCTCAGCTCAGGCCCTGACCTCAGGGACACGAGTTCAAGCCCTACATTGGACTCCACGCTTGGCCTACTTAAAAAAAAAAAAAAGATGAATATTAAAAATATAACAATATTCACTGAGCACTGACAATGTGCCGGGCATTGTGCAAAAATGGTTTCATAGGAAATCATCACAATCATTATCCTGACTTCAGCAATGAGAAAACTAGGGCTTACAGAAGTTACATAAATTTCCCCCAGTAAACTTACCCAAGAAATAGCAGACTCTGCATCTGAAACCGGGTTATTCCAGAGAATAGTGTTCTTATCCCTTCATGGAGGGAAAGAGAACACAAAAATCATTTAAGACACTACTGAGTAATTACAGGATTTTTCTCTTCTTTCTCTTTGCAAAGGAAAGTGGGGATTCTTAGGAACTCTGGTTTTTTCTTGCCCTTGGGATTAATGAATAGAGCAATGTTTTCAAGAGCCTGGACGTTAACAAGATGAAGCTGGGTAGTTCCAAGAATTGGAAAAAGTAACAGTTGGGCATTCTGAGAGCGAACTTACGTGAAAGTGGAGTAGGAGAGCAAGGTTCTCGTCTCACAGAGCCAGAGCCGATGCATGAATCTCGCTGACACAGGAGGGTGAGTAAAGCAATAGAAGTTTATTAAGCAAGGATACAGGAAAACCTCTTGGGAGTGAGGGGATCCCACTGAGGGCTTTAGGGTTGGGCTTTTATTGGAAGCCAACCAGGGAACCTAAATCTTTTAACATCTCTATTGACATCACCATTGAGTAAGGACTAGCACTAACACCTTCAATGGCTTACTTCCTTTTTAGGGTCGGTAATTCTTTGTTGGTCACAAGTAGTTGTTATCACAGGACCCCACCTCTGGCACTTGGGACAGGATAGTCCAGCTTGTTTATCTCTGGTTTCATCTTCACATTTTTGGGATTTCTGTGAGCCTGACCCCATGGCCCCCTACCTAGCCCTGCCTACCTAGCCCTGTGTGTCCCTTCCTCAGAGGGCCTCCTAAGCTGCCTGCTGCATCAGTGGAGAATCATGGGGCTGAAGGAGCAAAGATGAAGATGCATACACCAGATCCAGGACCAGGATCATCGCTAGGTTTTCTGGCCTCTTATAAACCTGCATGTCCTGCAGGTCACAGTGGGTAGGAAAAGAAGCCCCAGTGATGACTAGTGTAGGACTTCCTGTTCCCCCTGAGACGTAGGAGGCAAATCTTTTGTTGTTTTTAATCTAGTATGGAAAAATCAAGTCAAATGATGTTTCCAGCAGTGGTAGGTTATGCCTCACATTTGCACCTCCAACAGAAACAAGGCAAGGAAAAGAGAGAGGAAGGGATGGTTACGCAGGCCGAGTGGGCAACTACCCAACTTCCAGCACAGACTTTGGGCCTGCTTCAGTCCTCATAAGCTCTCACCACCAAGTCGCCCCTTCAGGTGAATAGTTTCATCCCCAGAAGCCTTAGAGATTCGAAAAACACTCCTTGAGAAAGCCAACTTGTAACAGAGGCAGAAAGCACCAGCCGTGAAGGATGCTGAAGAAGGCATGAACTAAGAATAACAATAAAATATTATATAAAAACATATATTACATATATACGGTATATGAAAAATCCCCCCATTAGAGAGAAGCCCTGACAGCTGTGATTAATTAAGAGACTCTATGATGCTGTGTCTCAAAGTTCCATGATTTAGTGTTTTGCATGATTAAAAAGACAGGTGGTCACCGCAGGAAAGGGTGGCAGGTTTATCTGGGTTATACCCTCGTAGGAGATTTCCTAATACCTTCCTTTGCCTGACAAATGTGCCTAATTTTATGTTGTCCTAGAACTACAGTTAAAAGCACGATGTCCTCAGAAAGGCAGATATTCAGCCTTCAGGCTCCTCCACTGTGTTTTAATTGTGAATGAAGTCCCATGTCTGTAGGAGCTCAACACCATGGAGTATTGATCCAGTTGACTCCACATACAATATCTGTGCCATAAATACAAGCTATCGGTTTCCCAGAAATCACAGTTATTTTCAGGAGATTGTAGGAATTAGGATCCATGACCCCCTAGGAAACAAATTACTCCCTTCCTGAACAAAGTCTCTAGCACGGTATGAGTCATGTGTAAAGATCATCGCCAAAGAGCCTCATAAAGGGAGGCCCTTGGAGCCTTGTGAGGCTGACACAGTTTATGGTACAACCACTTACACATCAGTCGTTTCTCTCTTTTTTCTGTGTTAGTAAAAGATGACTAGTTTGTATTTATTAGCTTCTAATTCTTACTAAAGTACAGCTTCTACTTAATTGGGATGCTTTATTTCCTTTAAGTTCATTTCTTTTTACTCGCTTCGTATTACTCCAGGCTGAACCACCTAGGTGGTGCCTCTCAGGTCATGACCTCAGGATCCTGGGATCGAGCCCCACATTGAGCTCCCTGCTTGGAGGGGAACCTACTTCTCCCTCTCCCTCTACCCCTCCCCCTACTCATGCTCTCTCTCTCTCCCTTTCTCTTAAGTAAACAAAACCTTAAAAAAATACATTATTCCATGCTGATAATTTGCATGGATATTTTGCATTATCCATGGATAATTATCCACTAATTATTAATTATTGGATAATAATTAATTATCCATTATCCATGGATAATTTGCATTATTCCATGCTGATAATTTGCCATCATCAAAATTGTGTCCCGTCGACTCCATAAAGTGCTAAGGCACAGCTAATTACAAGATCAGAGTCCAAGAGGATTAACATCTGGGACTAACACAATAAAATCAAAAAAATTTTAATATAGACTCCTGTAGGTAAACACAGGAAAAAAATTAATGAGTGTTATATTACATAAAATAGATTTTTTATGGGAAAAAATTAATGAGTGTTATATTACATAAAATAGATGTTTTATTTAGTTTTAAACTCATGGGGATCTCTGTGTGGCCTAGTGGTTGAGCGCCTGCCTTAGGCCCAGGGCATGGTCCTGGAGTCCCAGGATCGAGTCCCACATCAGGCTCCCTGCATGGAGCCGGCTTCTCCCTCTGCCTGTATCTCTGTCTCTCTCTGTGTCTAAATAAATAAAATCTTTTTTTTAAAAAAAAGAAAGTTTTAAACTCATGAATCTTTTCACTGAGAAAAGATGTTTGAATGAGTCAACAAGCCAACCAACCTCACACCAGCGTGATGCGGCCACCAAAAATACTAATGTAGTCCTAAGCTATACTCAGTGGATTTGAGATGGCCTTGTCTCTACCCTCGTATGATCAGTTTCAGTAGGTCCAAGACCCATAGGATGGGGAGACTTGAATCCATGTCTTACAAAAGACTCTGAATCTCTTGTCCCTAGACTCTGTAAGAGCTTGACAGGGATACTATAGAGAAAGTTCAGGCATCCAGTAAATGGTTGGGTACTAGTTGCTTAGTAGATAAGAACCCAAGCTCTGAAGTCCAACTTTGTATCATTTACCATAGTGTGACTTTGAGCGAAATCCTCAGTATCTGTGAACTTGTACCAGTTTGCTCCTGCTGCTTATCCAACTGCCCCAAACAGAGTGTAATGCAACACTAAGCATTTATTGCTCACTCGTGAGTCTGCAGCTTAGCTGGCACCAAGCAGATCTGGGCTGAGCTACGCAGGATTTGGCTTCAAACTGTTGGTTGGTTCCAGGTCTGTTCTTGTTTCTCTCACTGTCCTAGGACCAGCCAGCCTCCTGCAGCATGCCCTTTCCTTGGTGATGGAAGGGGTGCAAGAGGGAAAAGTCAACTATTGCATGGGCCACATCTATTCCATCCCATTGTCCAAAGGGACTCCTGTGGCCAGCACTAAAGTCAAGGGCTGCAGAAGTGCACTCCCATCCCTGTGTGGCCACAGCAGAAGTGTGCTGATATGTAACACACATTGGAAAAAAATGTCATCTACCACAAAGCCTCAGTTTTTTGTTTTGTTTTGTTTTGTTTTTGTTTGTTTTTTTTATTTTTTTTTAAGCCTCAGTTTTCTCATAGACAAAATAAGCTTATTACATCTACCAGGTGTGGCAGGCAGACTAACGGCTGGCCAGAAATGCCCATGCTCCAATCCCCACAACCTGGGACTATGGTACCTTATACAGCAAAGCGTGTGCTGACAGCTGTCGAAAGAAGATGCTCATGAGTGAGTCCTGGCTCTGCATCGAAGGTCACGTGCAGGTGAGCACAGCTGCCCTGCCCGCATGGGCTGCTTCTGGGGCACTCATGAGCAGGGCTAGCCCACAGTTTGTCCATGCTGACCCTGCTCTAGTCCATAAAGCCCACGCCCCAATCTCTAGACCTGCCAATTCCCCCTGAGCTCACACCCCATCCAACTCTTCCCCCTTCCTAAATTGACCCTCATTCAGCCTCCACCAGATTGGCACTCTTTCTCCCTGTTTGATTTCCACTGACTTGTTAGAACACAATTCCCCTCTTCTGACCGAAACGACCTCTTGCAAATCAATAACCTGGCTTTCACTACTCTATCCATTTTGTGGACTAGTCAAGCTTTTGGACTTTTCATATAATAAATAATAATAAATAAATAAATAAATAAATAAATAATATGTAAATAAATAAAATAATAAAAATAAATAATAATAAGATCTTTAATTCCATACAATTAGTTACATAAAAGGTGCAAAAAAGGGGCAACTTACTTCTTCCCTGGCCTGACTATAGGAGGAGTTAATCAAGAAGACACAACCGTCAGCTGACAGGTAATCAGAGGCTCCTCATGCCATCCCCTGTCCTTGGAATGTGTGCTCTCCCTCCCCGCCATTCTACAGTGGGAGCCATTTCAAGGACGTAGCCTGAGAGAGTGAAGTGTTATTGAGGTCATCCGGATAGCATTTGTGACGGAAGCCAGCTAAGGCCTCTATACAAATATTTAAAATTCTGGTGAGTATGGAGCTCCACTCATCTTGTGGCTGCTCAAGACAAGCTTCATATAGAAGTTCCCTTGCCTATTAAACTTGCCACCTGCCAATCAGGAGTGGCCTGCCTCTTTCCCTGGTCAATTCCTGGCCTGCCGGTGTGGGAGCTGGTTTCAGATTTCACCCAGGAAGGTCCAGAGGTTTCGAACTAATGCTAATTTTGTTGTTTGGGAATCAATATAATAAGGAATACTCCTTCCATTTGTTCTATTAGCTATGAGGGAGAGTTACGTGAACACAATGCGCATCTATCTCTTTCTTCCTAAAAAGATGTTCTAAGGCATAAATAATTTGTCAGAAATTAGGTGAGATGACGAATTATTGCAAAAATAAAATTGAGCAAAAGAGATCCTAAATATTACTTGAATAGACTTGGGTACATGAACCAAAGTCCCTAGACAAAAATTTCTGTATGACATTTTAATCTGTCTATAATCTCTAAAATTCCTTCCAGACAATAGTGATTAAGGATTGATATATTTATATAGTGTGTCAACTTATAGACTATTGAATGTTTATATTGCTTTTTTTTTAATTTATTTATTCGTGAGAGACACACACACAGAGAGAGAGGCACAGAGATACAGGCAGAGGGAGAAGCAGGCTCCATGCAGGGAGCCTGACATGGGACTCGATCCTGGGTCTCCAGGATCAGGCCTTGGGCCAAAGGTGGCGCTAAACCGCCAAGCCACCCGGGCTGCCCTATATTGCTTTTATATAAAACTCAAAGTACTGAGTTTGAGAGAACAAATGCAGAAACTCTGCAAGCATGATCAGGGCCACCCAAAGGATGTTTATCTAGTCCTGCTATTACACTGCTTTCAAAATGTTTGGAAACATCAGATGCTAATTTCCTAATTTCGTGGTCACCATTAGCTGGCAGTAAGACTTCATTAAGTGTTTTCAAGTCATCTTATAGAATCTGTGGGCTTGCTCAGCATGTTGTCCTAAGGTCAGAATTCAGGTAAATTAATGGACTGACCTTCAAGCTTCCACCAATTAAAATGCCACGGTGATCCTATGTGCTGATGATACAAGTGCTCTGATGAGTAGGGGAGAATGAGAATTATTGCAAGGAGATTCACTGGACTAATGAGGGAAAAGTTGTAGCAAGATCCATGGAACTTGGATAAGTGCTCATGGTTGAAGTCAGTGTTACTGACTTCTGGAGCCTCACAGGATCAAGGAAAGAGTCATTAATTATACAGATTACCCTTTAGTTCTTGGGCCTTGAGATGGCCCTCAGTTAGAAAGCAAGCAAGAGAGGTTGAAGAAAGGAATACAATAAAATGATGATCTAATAAGAGAAAGACTAAATGGAGGAAAATATAAGCATCAGAGAAATGAAGAATGGGAAACAGAGGCTATTTAGGCCAATTGGAAAACAGAGAAGGAGAATCCTCTGGAAAAAGAAAAGGAAGTCGAGTTTTGTATCTGAATTCTTGCAGAAATCCCTTTATACAACCATTCACAACAGACCACTGACTAGTTCATGAAGGCAGGCGTTGGGTTTCACTTCTCACGTTATCCAGCTCAGCGTCTGCTCCATAATCGATATGCAATAAATGGTGATTCAAAGAATGATCGAATGAATATAGAAGATAACCTACAACAGAAAGAATTCAAGGGAGCAAGCCCCTAACACTTCACCATGTAAAAGCTATCCCTAGCTGTAGAGACCAAAATGGAGCCCCTGGGGTCAAGCAGGAGCCTGTGTCAAGCAGGGACCCATGCCACGCAAGGACGCTGGCAAGTAAGGGCACCACAGCTTGGAGCCAGCTCGGGGCCAGCATCAGCCGATGGCCCAGAACTGATGATGACGAGCAGAACCAGAGGGGTCCACAGGGGCCCCAAACCAATGCAATCCCTTTAGAAAGGGAAGTATCTGAGTGGCAAACGGTCTGGCTCTTGAGACCTGACCCCTCTGTGTCTGACCACTTAAAAAACACAACTGCTTAAAAAACACAACTCCATCCATCTCTGGACAGAGTCGAGATCCTTCACTGCTTGACCAGAAGCAGCAGTAGGTGCCGAGAGCTGACCCGGACCAGACCGAGGCCTTATCCCGACTGCACACCCACGGACTGACGTGGCCTTTGATTGGTTAACTCCCTGCACCCTCCTGTCACCTTGTTTGTCGTGTGGCTTGTCCTCTGTCCTGTTGCGTGTGCCGTGTAAGAGGCCGAGCTTAATCACATGGTGAAATGCCACTGAGTTTGGAATCCCGAATATGCTCTATAATTGAGACTTGACTTTGCTTAATGACTGAACAGAGCTGACCCTATGGAAAGACACAGATGGCACCGTGGGCCTTCACTGGGGCTCAGGACACTATCGTACACGGGATATCTCCAAACCCAGAAGACATGGAAAAGAAGAAAATAACCATCGTGTAAGAGAACATCACCATGAACTCAAAGAAAGAATATTTCTTGAGGTCCTAACAGTATCAGTGCCAAATGTTGTGGCCAAGAGTAGCAAAGTGTTGGTATGCGGAATCCAGAATCACCGTAACGCGCTTCTCCAAGCCCACGTACGCCTTGTCTGCTAACCTAAGTCCATTGGTTTGAAGCAGAACTAACCCCTTTTCCTTGAGGTTTCAGTGGCCTTGAGGAATAAAGGAGCAGACTCTCCTGGGAGCTAAGGTGGCCCGACACCATTAAAAACAGTTGCCACTGATGCTAGCAGGCCTGTTCAGGATCGCGTTGATAAATGATTAATGCCTGAGCGTCAGCTTCTCCTGCACGCAGCCGTCATTTCCCAAGCTTTAAAACCCCCTGCCTTTGCCTGAACGGAGAAGATGGTCTTTGGGACTTTAGACCACCATCTTCCCAAGTTGAGGCTTCCTGAATAAAGCAACCTGTCACTTGTCTCTTGAGTATTCATTTTGAAGAGGTGAGTAGCCGAAACCAGAGTGTAGAACTGGTTCTCTGTCCAGTAATAACAAGAACTTCTGGTCCATCCGTTTGCAATTCTTTAATTGTACATAGAAAATATATCAGCTCATTTCTGGTGCTTCTTTTCCTGCTTCTGGGATAACAAATCACCTAATTTCTTTTTTTTTTTTTTAATTTTATTTATCATGAGAGACACAGAGACAGAAGCAGAGACACAGGCAGAAGGAGGAGCAGGCTCCCTGTGAGGAGCCTGATGCAGGGCTCGATCCCAGGACCCCGGGATCATGACCTGAGCCGAAGGCATCACGACCTGAGCCAAAGGCAGATGCTCAACCACTGAGCCACCCAGATGCCCCACAAATCACCTAATTTCGTAATGCAGTTTCTTGCATCATTTGGAATTGTACCCAAAATTCTAGTTTCTTGCTACTTCCAGATAGCTAAAAAAGGCAATATTTTCATTATAAAATGCTTATTTTGATAGAATTAGAATAAGAATTACATAAATTACATAAGAATTTTTCCTGAATCAATGGTATATTGGATCTGTAGCAATGTTTCATACACAAAGAAGATGCTCAAATTATTATTAATAATGTACCACCTCATAAAGTTGCTATGAGAAATAAATGTCAATGCACATAATTAATAAGAACAGTGTACGCTGTATTTAATCAATATTTAGTATTGTTGCTGTTTTCCAGTGTGATCCAAACAAACCACTAGGACCAAGGAGTAATAAAGAGCATCACATTGTTTTCACTGGAATATTATTCTATCGCCAGGATAATTCTAGAGAGAGTGAACCAGAGATGAATAATAATAAGGACCGCCATGAATTCCCATTAATCATCCAACCTAACGTTAGTGAACAATGCTGAGCAGGGGGTCTTCCTTGAGCTAACCCATCACCACCTTCCAGTGTCAACCCTCGCAATCTCAAAACAATTTAGTCAAATGATGTTATAGAGATGATAAGTTTTGCTAATTTTTAAAAATACAATTTAAAACTGAGGAGAAGCTATTTAACTCTGCAGAAAAACCTTTCCCAGGTAAAGATTTGAACGTTCAATAAGCAATAGATTTTATTTTTTTTATTTTTTTAGCAATAGATTTTAAAAGCTGTTAACCAAATACTGAAGTTTCAAAAGACTAAATCACAGTTATGATATGATTAATCCTGAAATTTGTAATTATAACGTTTCAAAAAGTAAGGTTGAGTCTTCCTGTATATAACATTGTACTTTTAAAAATTAAAAAAGCTTAAATAGTGAAAGGCAGAGTTGTCATTTTACTAGGCTTTGGGCCAGACACTTGATTTCTCTGACAGTTATGTACAAACAGACATTATTAATAGTCATTTTCCTGCTTATTTCACAAAAAATCCTTGGTACAATCAAGTAAAATAATGTATGAGAAAACCCTTTGCAAAATGCAAACTGTTCTGCAAATGCCCGATTATTTTTATTTTACTATCTTGAGATGGTAAAATGCTCATAAATCTAAGCACATTAATCACAGATATGCATGTAAATACAAAGATGAGAGTTACATGTTTGAGTTTTTAGAAGAGAGCCAGCAAATTATAGTATGTAGTGGAACATATTTTCCTGTTTTGCACCTATTTTTCTCTAATATGATAGTTTTAAATTTGTAAAAAGAGGGAATTAAAATTTATGGAAATTACAGAAAAAGATTCTAACCTAATATACAACAGATTATATAAATTTGAAGATAGGGTCAAGACAAGATTACTGATACTTAATTACTACTTGAAACTTAATCCCAGAAGAAAAAATTTGAAAAAAAAAATGACCTTAATTATCTGCATCATTGACCCACCCCAAGAAACTGTGGAAATACATTGCTACTAAGGTCAAGACGTATCTCAAATCTAATTATGCATTGGGTGGATGAGAGCTATGAGCTATATAGTGGTTTTGTAATTTGTCTTCCATGAAGTAACTCATTTTAAAAAATAAATTAAAAAAAAATTTTTTTCCTAAATTTTCCAGTTACGAGGTGTAAAGTCATTTATCAAGGTAGGATGATCCTTACAGCAGAAGATCTTAAAGAGAACTAAAACAGAACACCTACCTCGGAATGTACTGATAATTTCAGGAATCATTTCTAAGCCAAACAAATGATAAACTAGGATACCAGTGGAAAACAAGCCTGTCACAATATCTTTATTTATCTTTGCCTCAGGAAAGACCCTTCTGGTAATCTCACAGGATCAGAAGAACATATAGAGATCAATACATACTTTCTTTGTTTTCCTCTTAAATATTGAAGACATAAAGGACATTAAGGAATATTTTTATTAACTCTGGTGAACTGGATGAATTTCCCTTTTACACGCTAGGTCAGTGCTTCTCAAACTTTAGTGGATGCATGAGCAGCCTGAACAGTAACTAATAAATGCATATTTCAGGCCATAAGTAGATCCCAGGTTTTCAGATTTCCAAACCAGCCTCTCTTTAGCATTATACTCCTGTCATTTCTAGAAGAAATGGAAAAGCCCACCACCTGTATCTGCAGAGCCATAATCTAGACCAGTTGGAGGCCTTGAGTGATTCACAGATGAAACCGTGAACCACCCTCTACAAGCAAAGCCCACCTAAGAGTCCAAGTAACTTTTCTCTCTTTCCCTTCTGGTCCATCACTACCCTCAGAAACCTTAATTAATATCACACATCCTCAATACCCAGATTTCTATAGGGCAAACTAACGAATGAAATACGAATTTGTTCTAATGTCCCTCTTACAAACAATTTTCTAAATGAGTACTGCTAATAAGTATAAATGTTCGAGGCAAATAATTTCAATGGTTACTCTGCACAGTTGAAATTTTTGCAAGGTACTTGCCAATATTCTATGTGACAGGAATAACAGAATGAGAAACTCACTGGGGGAGGTCAAGTGATATACAGGTTCTTTGGAAGCTTTTATTTATATTTAGGGTTTCCTTTTGAGTTTCAAGTTGAGTGCTTTAAGACTCTATAGTTTAAACAGGAAGAAAGACCTGTTTCTTTGATTATAGTTCTTCATTTCCGTAAGACTGCACTGAAACCTTAATCAATATCTAAGATGCCACCCCTCACTTTTTCCTCCCTGAGAGAAATTGCTACATGCCACTTACATCCATCAGTTTGCTGCTTACTTTCCAAGGCATATGGAAATATGGAGATCCAGAGAAGAGTCACACCTGGTCCTACAACCATGGATGGGAGTAAGTGAATGGTAAGCTCTGCTTTTAGTCCCTGGGGCTTCTCTGCTACTGTATGTTGGGAAACCAGCTCAGTCACCCTTAGGCACATGCCTAAGACATTTGTCACTCCTTACGACATGCTTATCCTTTAGCCAGCAGCAAACATCCAGATAAGCTCTCTATACAATGCTGTGTAGGCTGTATTGCACAACTCCAAGGGGTATCGTCTACAATGATGTGAATGGAGCCCCTGAAAATAGTGTAACTGGCACCTCCTTTAACTTATGTTTTGTCCTGGAGACATCAGAGAACATTCCATGTAGATGATGGTGATGAAACTAATGATGATGGCCAAAATTTGTGAATACCTACAATATGCTGGTGACTTTGCCCACATTATGAAGAAAGAAGGACCAGCTAGGAAAAAAAAATTATTAAATGTTAGACTTTGAGGGATCTCTGCCAGTAACCACTACTGTTCTCTTAAAGCAAAGGGTAAATGGAGTGGGGGTAAATTATTAGGAAATAACAGTTTTATTGGATTTTTTTTCTCAAGAAAAAGGGTGATGGAACCATGCATTGAAACATATACAAATAAACTATCGTAATCTAGTACTAACATTTGATTTTGGAATTTCTTTTATTTCCTATGGGTGACTTTCTAGCTCTACCAAGACAAAGCCATAGGGAGGAAGAGTTTTTCTCCTGAAGGATTTGAATATTTAAGGTATTTACTCATAGATAATAGTTTTGGGGGGAGATTTGAACAAATTTAAATCACAGTACTAAAACTGATGCAGTAGTTTTGTAAATAACCCTCCAGATCATAAAGCAACTCAAATCACAATTCAACTAAAAGCTAAATTAATCACAATAATTGCAACATTTTTTTAAGCTTCATTATTATAGAGTCTTGTTCTACACTTTGGTAATAACAATTTCCACATTAGGTGAAACACAGAGGCTACTAAGATGATCTCAACCTAATTGTCACGTCTGTAGAAATCTATACAAGATTTTTTCCAACCTAGTCATATATAGTCCTCAGTGTCTAATGTTTGATTCCCCACCCCCACCCTCAATCAGTGAAATCTTTCATGGGTAAAGTCTATATCTGAAAAGAATCTTTGATCTTAACTGTTTTTACCCTTAGATTTCTTTGTTTAAAATCCTGGTGATGTGATCTTTCCGAACACTTCCTTCAAAATGAAAAATAATCAAAAGCCTTTGGTTAAAATCCTTTCTCCCTACCACTACTGCATCCTTATATAATGCAGTAACACTGAATAATTCATCAAGGAGATTTTATTTAAATATTGAGAATAATATAAAATGGTATTACAATGAAAAATATTGGTTTGCTACCTTAATGATAGTGATTATGAATTCTATTCTTGAAAAAAAATGAGGCCCGTTTTCAACAGAAAATCATTTTACCAATGCTTCCGGGCAATTTTGAAAATTTGTCTAAACATTAGATCATTGCCAAAGGCCCCAGGACCTGAATGATACATTCCTCCATTACTGTGCAAAATCTATCACATTTTAAAGGCTAATGTTTTCACTATAAAATCTGGATCTCAGTCTATATATTGATAGAGGAATAACTTTTTCAAGAGATTATTCTTATGGACACTCTAGAGTTCTTATGGGCAAATGAATAAGGAAACGCACCTCCAATCAAACCTGCAACCTCCAAAGCAGTGGGGGAAAGTCAAAGCTCATCTTTACAGCTTCATACCTTTCCAGCCGAATCCAATGCCGCTGAACGCAGCACTCAATCTTCTCTGGCTTAAAATCTATACAAGTGACGATAAATGCTAATCTGGGAACTCGAGGGTTATAAACCAGAGATGAACTTCTAAATTGTGCTCTGATGCTTTGAACACTAAAGTCCATCTATTTTTCTGGGCCAGGAAACAGATGCATTTTTTTAGTCAGAAAAGACCATTTAAATGTTAGAAATTTGGCTTTGAGAATCCATTTAATTTGCTAAGCATAATGACCCTATTTTTAATCGATGGCCGTTGAGGCAATACCTTAGATGGAGGAGTGACTCATGAAGTATGCAGGAGTCAAGGAACAAGAGAGGCTTGCTTTCAACTGGAGGGCAGAGAGGTATCAAGAGGGTGAGTTAGGAACAAAGGCCGGGATGAACAAAGTGCATTGACTTACCTGCAGGACTTTGGCCAAATTGTTAAATAGAGCTTGGCCGGCACTCACTTTGTACTTGACGCCTCTGACTGTGCCATTTTTGCTTAAAATGTTGACTCTTCGTGTCCCAAAACCCCTCTCGCTGGCAGCCCTTGCTAACACCAGCAAGTTGTCCTGGTCGTTCTCATACTCATCACCCTCCGATCCTATGTGGCCATTCTGCTGTCCGTCAGGCTCGCTCAGTCCATCTATCCCACAGATGCTGGCACATTCAGAATCCAGAGAGCCGGATGGCTGCCCATCTTCATACACCTCTTTCAGAACCCGCCCGCTGTGAGAGGACGCGATCCGAAACCGGACTTTCCGTGGCCTGTCACTTTGTGGCTTTATGTCCCTTTTTAGCATGATCATGTCCATCCATGTAAACAGTTCATATAATTCTGGATCCCTTGTTATTGCAACAGTCCACTTGCCACAAGGCAATATCACAGCTTCATTTTCATGACAGCTGCACCCACACGAAGCTAACATCGAAAGGAAAGAAGATTCCTGAGAACCTACAGTGCATCTCTGCTATTAATAATGGATGTGTGCGTGTGTGCTATGGTTACCTTTAAACTAAAACCTGCAAATGATCCCAGCCTTTAAATATTAAATAGCCATGGTGGACTCTTTACCAGGACGAGTGCAAGAAAGTGGCACGCAGTGAAACAGAAAAATAAGTAGGGGGCATGGAGATGAAAGACATGAGCTTTGAAGCCAATGATGAGTGTTGAAAAGGATCTTAGCAGAAAAGTATTTCTACAGTTCACTGTCCAGAGTGGGGACCAGAGATAAAATGTGGAATCTAATGTGTAGGATGGGACGAGTCATAGTCCTCCCACATGGCTTGTATCTTCTATTTCCCACTACCAGCAGGTGATCTTTAAAAAGGGCAGCGAACACACTACATGCTAACATCAAGCTTCTAATATTAGCTCTTTAATCACCTCTCAGACCTCATCAGCATTGTATAAGTTGCATTCTCAATCTGCATCTTCATGCGCAAGTGGTTTTGCTAAAGCATAACTTGTTGACAAACGATGAAAAGAGAGAACATTTGCCTTGTCACTTTCCCACTTCCGCCAGCAGACAACATTCTCTTGGCCAGAGGGAAAGGTATTGGAACGAGACTTATGGAACAAGGAGGGAAGAGTGGAAAATCCTCCAAGCCAGCCAGATCAGGCAAAGCCGTCCAGATGATCTGTATTAATAAATATTACATCCAAATCAGCCACGCATAGAGAAGGGACCTCCTCACGCTGTGCTCAGTGGATCTGCTGCCACTTTGACGAGTGTCTGAATGATCTCTTAAGACGCAAGGGTCATATTAAAACATCCACAATGGTGAGTGCCCCAACCTGTCTACACCTCCAGAGGGAGGATATGCAGCTGTCCCTCATCCTGCACTTCACGTTTTCTTAATGTTTACAGCTCTCTGATATCAGCTTAATTTGCATTTGTTTTAGAAAATTCAGACAATAATAGCACAACGGTGAAAGTAAGTCACACACAAAAAGAAAACCTCACGTGAGATGTTAATTTTGTGAAATATCTTTCAGTGCATGCAAAGATGATGGCCACAAAACTACATTGCCCTGCCTCTTGCAATTTAAGGGGAGAAGGAACAAGTGCCTAGCTTTTGCTGATGGGATGTGAGCAAAAATAATGCATCATTTGTGGACCAAGGCAGTTAAGAGAGAGAGCCCCCCCACCATCCATGCCCCTCACTGCCTCCCCCATCTGCTAGCTGGATGACCCCAGCAAAGTTGAAGCCATACACTGAGCTTATCAGGGTCACAAATTCACAACCGTTACCCCCCTTGCACTGAGCTAGCTATGTTATATGCAAAAAATAAGGCTTTATTGTGTTAAGAAATGGAGGTTGAAATTTAAGGGTTGTTTGTTAGAGCATCTATCAGTACTGACTGTGCTCTCATATATAAAATCAGACTATTTAACATCTTGCTTTTTTCATTCACCATCACATAGTGAGTCATTTCCTATATCTTCATTTCTGAAAAACATGGATTTAATGTGTGTATTAAAAGTCTTTCCAGGGAACCCTGGGTGGCTCAGCGGTTTGGCGCCTGCCTTTGGCCCAGGGCGCGATCCCGGAGACCCGGGATCGAGTCCCACATCGGGCTCCCGGTGCATGGAGCCTGCTTCTCCCTCTGCCTCTCTCTCTCTCTCTCTCTGTCTCTCTGTTACTATCATAAATAAATAAAAATTTTTAAAAAAAGTCTTTCCAATAATTGTACCATATTTTATTTCGCTTTCTGGATTGCTAGATGTTTAAATTATTTAGTGAAAATTTAAATTAAAATATTTAGTGAAATAATGCTGCACTGAGTGTGTGTTCTTGTTCAAAAATCAGTGTACATATGTCTCAGTAGTTCTGTAGTGTCAATTCCTTTGGGTAAAATTGATGAGGTAAGAATTCTTTCAGTATAAAGCTTTTGACATAAATTGCCAACTGCAGATAAGAAGAGTTGTATAATTTACGCTTCTACTAGTATGTGAGTTCCTATTTTACTGCACTCTCACGAGTGCCAGCAGTGCATATTACCAATTTTCAATAATGTTTGTCAAGGTGAAAAGCAGTATCTCAGTGATGTTACAATTTCCCAACTTTGAACACTGCTGAGGACTTTCATTATGAATTTTCTTCATATAGAACTCTCACTGAAGAAAAAGATGGAGAAAAATGGAAATATCTGCCTCAGAATTGAACTCAGAATCAGAGAGTAGAGAATTGTATATAATACCAAGAAAGAAGCAGGGAGAGATGAAGTGAGGAAGGAAGAGAAAGAAAGAGCTAACACTCTATTAACTATCTCTAAGTGACAGTATAAAGGGGCTCTAACTTGGCAAAGTAGAAGCGTATGTAGTCAAAGTACATGATAATATCTTATCATGATAAGATACATGAGTGAGGAAATACTTATTGGGGAAGAAGAGAAAAAATAATTCAGTTTTATACCCGAATGTCCAGATCTTTTTTTTTTTTAATTTTTTATTTACTTATTATAGTCACAGAGAGAGAGAGGGGCAGAGACACAGGCAGAGGGAGAAGCAGGCTCCATGCACCGGGAGCCCGACGCGGGATTCGATCCCGGGTCTCCAGGATCGCGCCCTGGGCCAAAGGCAGGCGCCAAACCGCTGCGCCACCCAGGGATCCCTTGAATGTCCAGATCTTTAAAGTATACTGTAGTGAGTGGGAAGGGCATGAATATTAGCGCTAGTCAAGACAAAAAAATCAAAATTCTGTGTTCATCCCAATTATTTTTTGCCCTGAAATCCCCAAGTAATCTGTCCCAGCTCCATTTTTCTAGGTGTTTGGGTTGAACAGAATGCTAGAGCATGAGCAGAATTTTGAAGTCAATAAGCTTTGGTTCAAATTCGAGCATACCTCAGTGAGAATGCTCTTTTCGCCATCCAAATCTTCAATTTCCCCATCAGTAGAATGGAGGTAACAATACCTACCTTAGTGAGTTGTGCTTGCAAAGTATCCAGAACACACGGCTCAATGTGTCTGTGATGGTGTGTATATACACTGTGTGTCCTCTGGGTGGAAACAACTAATTTTAACCTGAACAAGGCAAGACAATGGTTCTACAAGATTACAGCCAATAAATAAACTTGAAAGATAGAAAAATATTCAATAGGATGATTAAGAAGTTTGTGATATTTTAAATGTAGATGTTAAAAACATAGTGTGTGTGTATGTGCCTATACACATGCATACGTATGCATACCTAATATTTATATACAATTTTAAAATAATGAGACTAGTTAAGAGTCATCTCTCTTTCAAGGATGAACTGAAAGTCCAAGATACTGGAAACCAGCCTGCCACAAGCATAAGGAGGTATCTACCGGTGTGAGAACACATTTTGGTAATTGTGATTCACATACTTACCTCAAGCTGATATAAGAATCAACCTGCTATTTCAGTGGATAAACTTTACAATTATTTGCTCTTTCAGGCAAAGAGTATTCCAGAACAATCTACTGAATGCCACCAAGGTTAAGACACAGCTAGACTTTAAATACAAAGATATGTAAAACTACACCCATGCCTTCCACTGATAACGTTGCTTAAACAACATAGCTAGAGTTCAGTGCAACGTATTTTAAGCTAATATATAATCCTATTTCCTTGAAATCACCAAATTAACAGTCATCCTCAATAGAAGACATCAACAAAACACTATTCGCATCACTTTCCACTCTCATTCTGTTTACAGTTTGTTCCCAGCTGCTTGCTATTAATATAGCAACTTCTAACTACTCCATTTGCTACCTTTTCCCAATATCAGTTCATTACTCCCTACGTTTTACTCACGTTGCTAGGTTAGCAGCCTCCCTTCAGAAAGAAGCTCCTTCTCTTCCTTCAAATGTACTCTTCCAATCATTTATTCATTTAACAATATTTATCAAGCACCCCCAAAATATCAGAGAGTTGCTGGATCTATACAGTGAACACAACAGGCATATTTCCTGCCTTTAGTAGTAGATGACACACAATAAACATATAAAGGTATTATGGAAAATATAACAAGCATTTCTAAGAAAAAGAAGTGGTTATAACAAGAAATCATAAAAGAAAGGGAGCCTACTTCAAGCTAAATAGTCTCAGTCAGCCTCTGAAAAGGAGACATTAAACTAGAGTCTACCAAAGTTAGAAGAGATTGATCATGTAAAGGTTTGAGGTGGGCAGGAGCAGTTGGGGACAGTTCTTCAGCTGTGGTGACATGTGTAAAGGCCCTGAGGCCCAAAAATGAGCAGGTTTGGTCAAAGAACTAAATAAAGGCAGAGTGGCTAAAGACAACTACGACTCCTATTCTCTAAAGCCCTTCTCAAAAGGACAAGACTAACAAGTCCTTTCCTTCTTAACCTCATTCCTTAATTTATGCAACCCCCTCAAAACATGAAACAAAAACCTGTAAACCACATTACTAATACAGAAATATTTCAAATATGCATAAGTTCAACACCAATAGACATCTGTTTGTTTAAAATAGTAAGTCATAAACTCTGGAAGCTAAAGAGAGGGTAAAATGTTCCATTATCCAAACTAGAATTACTTTGGAAAATACTACTAATGATCAATTCAAAGAAAAAAAAATATCCCTTGTTCAATTCCCAGTAGAAATGATAACCCAGCAGTTAGATGCAGGCCTGGATATTTCTTGTTGGCATCAGTTTTTAATCAGAATATCTAATTATTTCCTTATTTGTAGCGAAAGCAGAACATCAAATTTTAATTATTCTCTACTCATCCTGTCTCCAGATACTGCCCACATACTCTTCTGTGTGTGATCACCATTGCATGGTGAGGATTTTAACCATATTCTTGGCTCTTGGAGCATAATTCCAAAAATCCTTTGAATCAGAGTAAATATATACAACATGTCTCCATTTGCTGCAAATTTTATAACTATTACATTCGCTATTTTGTTTTTTGGTATTGAAAACAGTAAAAATTGGTTGCTGAAAATGAAGCAGCAACTCTGCCGGTCATTAACAAAATAATTGTCTTTTCTCCAGCAACGCTTGTCAACAGAAAAGCAATAAGCCATGACTCACTCCCCAAGTGCTGTTCTCAGAACTTCTGTTTGGATGGAGAGAACCTATTGATTTTTATTTTCTAACCACGCTGGTGACTGGAAGGGAAAAGAGGTCCACTAACCATCAGTGAAATAGGGAAAATATGCTGTCCTTGAAACTTTTCAGCATATAGAATATTGAATCCTTCTTGACCAGCATGACTTTTTAAAAAAGATTTTATTTATTTATTCATGAGAGACCCAGAGAGAGAGGCAGAGACACAGGCAGAGGGAGAAGCAGGCTCCATGCAGGGAGCCCGATGTGGGACTCGATCCCGGGTCCTGGGGTCACATCCTGAGCCCAAGGCAGATGCTCAACCACTGAGCCACCCAGAAGCCCCACCAACATGACTTTACAAGTAAAAATTCACAGTTCAATTATTAATTTGAAGTGCAGAGAACTTCTAATCAGAAAAGAAACTAAGTGCAGTAAAGACAGTATTCGTTGAAAACAGGACTATTTTCTTATTATATAACAAGAAAGATGGAGGATTTCTTAGTTTATAGATTAGTTATGAATGGGAGCTTTGGGTCCACACAACACTGGGTTTGAATCCTCGATCAGTCATCCTCTGAGTGACCTTGAGGTTCAGTTTCCTTATTTGTCAAATAGTAGTTCCTACTACATAGAGTGTTTGGAAAGATTAAATACATTAAAGATGTATATGAAGTGCTTATGATGCTGCTCAAAAAAATGAGAGCCATAAATTCTTATCAGTTACCTAAACTAGCTAAAGACACAGTACATTCTGTTTGGAGGACAGTGAGAAGAATGGAACCAGATGAGTGGAATTAACTGACGGGGAGTCCAGGCCATCCCATTCTGTTTCTGGTCTGATTCTAGGGCGTTAAGGCTCACACAGTCTGTCACCACTAAGGTCCTGGAGAAGGGCTCCAGTTTCCAAAGTCTTATTCGCTCTTCACATTTCTGGACTGAGACTTTACCATATAGTAAGGGCTTCACTGAGGACAGGAGGCCTCGGAGCCGCCTTACATGCTGTCACTATGGATCCAGAGAAGGCACAGTTATCTCCGAACCCGGGCTGCTCAGCTGTGGATTCAACGAGCCCCCTGGAATTTCCATTGGATAATTATATAAACTCTCTAAAATGAGCACAACCACAGATGAAGGAATATCAATAAAGAGTCCCCAGAGGAATATAAAAAATAGTGAAAGGGAATAAAGGGGAAAGGAGAAAAAATGAGTGGGACATATCAGAAAGGGAGACAGAACATGAGAAACACCCAACTCTGGGAAACAAAGTAGGGGTGCTGGAAGGGGAGGTAGGCGGGGGGTGGGGGTGACTGAGTGAAGGGCACTGAGCACTGGGTGTTATTCTATATGTTGGCACATTGAACACCAATAAAAAATAAATTTATAAAAAAAAAAAAAGAGTCCCCAGAGAAACAGCTTCCCACAATGGACTTTTATAGTTTGGTTTTCATCTTTGACTCACCTCAATACCCTGTAGAGTGTTTTACAAATAAATAGTGCTTCAGATAAATGTTTGTTGAATTGCAATTAGCTAGGTTAGATTTCAGTGTCAGAAACACTGACCTCACATTTTAGGAGAGAGGTAAGTATATGAGGTGGAAAATAATGGTTATTTACTTTTCAGGCAAAATATCCAAGCCATATCATGCTCTTGGTGTCATTAAGGGCCCCATCCATCCCACGTTACAAACTGTTGGATGCTAGAGAGTAAATAGTGTGTCTGCCTAGAGAATCCAAGTCCCAGAAAAAATCGAAGAGCAATAAATCAAGTTTACCCATGTAGGTGTTGAAAACTTGACTTGGTTGCCTTCAGCTTATAAAGGCCAAGCGATTCAAATATCTAGTCCACTTCACACCAAATAGTTTTTTTTTTTTAACTTTTTTTTATTTATTTATGATAGTCACAGAGAGAGAGAGAGAGGCAGAGACATAGGCAGAGGGAGAAGCAGGCTCCATGCACCGGGAGCCCGATGTGGGATTCGATCCTGGGTCTCCAGGATTGCGCCCTGGGCCAAAGGCAGGCGCCAAACCGCTGCGCCACCCAGGGATCCCCCAAATAGCTTTATATAAGCTTCACTCTCGAGTGTGAAACAAGGACTTTCCTCTTGAACAAGGAGTCTCTTGTGTATCGTGTGACTAAGATTCTTCAAAATAGGTGAAAAAAATCACTTTTATATAATTCTTCGATCAGACTGTCAATATGGAGAACACCTATAAGTATGTCTTCTGGTAGGAAGATTTGTAAACTAACTAACTAACTGCGTTGTATTATTACCTCAAGATACTGGTACATGGAGTCAACATTCTTAGTTTCTAATAAATAGATAATGAATGAATTAAATTATGCATACCTTTATCCTCCACGTGGGAAGTTTAATTCCCACAATTCTGTTTGGAACTATCCAAAGGAAACCCAACTGCTTTGGGACGGAGAAAAGGTTGGACAGAATGAATGAACATGACACTCAAGGATGAATCAAGTAATGAGATGAATCAACCATGAAAAATACTGAATCAGATCCAGAGATCCTCAAGGGGTCCCACTGAGTATCATAAAGATGAGAGCTCACCCTTGAGATTTTGCCAGAATCCGATAGAAACAAGAGAACAGGCGAATAGACTCACAGTCTTAGAAACATCAGCCTAGAAAAAACTAAAAGCAGGTTCCCAAATCAGCAGTGGGTTGCAACAGAGCGTCAGTGCTGAATGTGGTAGCGTAGGAATGTAATCCCTCGGGTGGCAACTTATTTTTCCATGAGAAGAATATGTTTGCAGAAAGTAGAAGGGATTCTTACGAATTTTCAAATCTATTGAAGTAAAACAGCCATGCTCTCAGAGACTGCCCTGCTGGTAAATTTTTCTTAGTCATTATTTTTTAAATTGATGAAAAAAATAAAATGTCAAGAGAAACATGCAAAGCTGACTGGAAAACATATATTAAAGAAATCCTTGGGCAGCCCGGTGGCTCAGTGGTTTAGCACCTGCCTTCAGCCCAGGGCGTGATCCTGGAGACCCGGGATCGAGTCCCATGTCTGAATCCCTGCATGGAGCTTGCTTCTCCCTCTGCCTCTCTGTCTCTGTGTGTGCCTCTCGTGAATAAATAAATACAATCTTTAAAAAAAAAAAATCCTTATCCTGAGACACAACTTCCTGTCTTATTCTTGCAGCTGAATTTTTTTAAATCACTGATAATTTGACATACATTATCTTTGACCAATTGGTGCCATAAATTTATCACAAATTATATTGCATGATCGTGTTGCCTTTTTTTTTTTTCTTCCAAAAGCATGATGCCAAAATGGAGCCCTGGGACAGCCTAATTCTATTATCCTACCATCGTTGCCAGGGTAACAGGGGACTGTTGATTCTACTGTCGGAGATGAGGGTTAACTGGCAGGAAGAAAAACAGGAAGCCAAGACAGGAAAGAAAAAAAAAAAAAGACTATGTTCATTCAGAGATCTAGAGATGTTTTTGTTTTCCTGTGTGTGTGTGTTTTTTTTAAGATTTTATTTATTTATTCATGAGACACACAGAGAGGCAGAGACACAGGCAGAAGCAGGCTCCTTGCAGGGAGCCCGTGACTCCAGGACTGGGCCAAAGGCAGATGCTCAACCGCTGAGCAGCCAGGGCGTCCCTGTTTTCCTTGTGAGATTGTAGTTTTAAGTTTACAGATAGACTAGAAAGTTGTTTTTGTTTCGTTTTGTTGTTGTTGTTCTTTTTTTTTTTTTAAGAGCACACAAATGGTCCCCAAATGAGGCCAGGAAATGTCCCCTCGAGAGAAGGCATAATGCAATGTGGATGATGATTCTGTGGCTGGAAAGGCGCAGCACCCCAGAGAGCACAGAGTTTGGTCAAATCTCTCACAGTAGCAGTTACACATTGAAAAGGGGACCTTTGCAGTTAGGTCTTTTTGCATCGCCTTTTGTAAATGAGTTGATGCAGTTTCCAAAGCTTTTGCATGTACAAACTTGGAACTCTAAAATAACCTGAGTTGGCTTTGATCTGCTCTGTTTGCAAATAGAATCTTTTCCCAGCATGAATACATAAGTCATATTAGAAACTAAATAAAAATTCATTAATCATTTATATTGGCTGCCTATTATTAGCTCCAGAAGCTGAGTGTCTCTTAGAAGTCCACGGACCCTCGGGATAAACCTTGATGCTTTGAGACCCAGGAAATGGAGCAGGATGAGGTGTTGAGGAAACCATGGTTGGTCCCCACTGCTATATGAAAACTGCTCCAACTCTGACCCCCTGGACGTTAACCATTGCTGGGAGCATTAGGAGATAACACCCCTGGCGTGGACACTGGAGCTTCACAGGGGGCAGGGGCAGCAGGTGACTCCTGGAGGCCTACCCAGGCAGCCTCAGGGCCACTGATAAGCATGGGTCAAAGGAGAAAAGCACACCACGTGGGGCTGTGCAGTTTTCCATGTGAGATTTGCTGAGCCTCCTTTTCTGAAGTAATTCTGGAGGCTTCACAGCAAGGGACTCTGAGGTCCAGCCATCCACCTGTTGGAGGCTCTGAGCCACCATGATTTAGAAATCCTCTATTTTCTCGGGCTGTGGAAGCCTGCATCATCGGCTCACCAGGGCTTATTTGTGAAAGGCTCAACCCAGGATGCAGTTCAGGTAGTTCAAGAGGGATCTGGGCACCTTCGCACTATTAAGGATTTACTGGGGGGCTTCCTCAGTTCTAAGATGTGCATTTTCCCACATGTTAGCATCTCTGAAATTGGCGGCCATCTGACCTTCACATCGGTCTATAATGGCCCTGACATAACTGCCCGCACATTAAAACTTACCGACTGGTTCCACTGACTTGGAAGAAAATCCTAGACTACAGCAAAGCACGTTTTTAATAAACACTGCATCCCTGATACTTTTGATTGCAGGAAGGACTGATTGCCTTGTGTGAAAAATCCCATGCATCAGTGACTCTGAGCAGAAATGTGAT
Source organism: Canis aureus (assembly GCF_053574225.1). Classification (NCBI taxonomy): domain Eukaryota; kingdom Metazoa; phylum Chordata; class Mammalia; order Carnivora; family Canidae; genus Canis; species Canis aureus. The sequence goes on along the minus strand of NC_135624.1, from coordinate 42,934,979 downwards.
TAAAAAGACTCAACGTCTGTGTGTTTAGGAATATCCTGATTAATTTATTTTCCATCTGCCTTTGTATGTATCCTCAAGAGAGATACACAAGAACAATCTCTATATAAATACACCTGAAAAAGCTTTTTCCATATGTTTAAAAATTTCCAGCCATAACAAAATATTGTGTCATGATTAAATTAGCAGGGCTTTGTTTTTCTTTCTCAGGGCTTCCTAAAATAAGGATGTATCTTCCAGCTGATAGTATCTTAGATTCGGTGAAACACGGACATCTGCTACAATTTTCATATACATGCAACTTTTATTTAATGCTGTGCAACCTCCAGAGGGACAGGCAAGAAACAATTTCATTACCAGGAGGGACACATTCTTACCAGTGGTCTGGAACTCACTGGGATCCAGAGGGTGGGCTATTAATTTATCTGCTATCTGCATGGGGTCACCTTTCTATCCAATAAGGTCAGCCTCGGAGAAGCATCCATTTCTTCCTCCCCTCTCCTACCTTCCCACTACCTTCCTCCTTTTCTGCCTCTGTGCTCTCTTCCCGAGACTCTAGCTCCATTTGGTTGTCACTGTGTGGACAAAGTCACTGCACCTGGCTCCTCTCACCCCTTCACGGGGACAAGCTCAGTCTTGCAGATATTTCAGAATGTAGCATCTTTGAAACCCCCAAGATATTCTCTTGCCCATACTGACCACATCTCACAGCACAAATGCAATGTGCATTGGAGGCGGTGGGGTGGGGAAGGTCCCCAGCCACAGGAGGAGGATGCAACGAACACCTGAGTAAAATAGAGAACACTGCCTGTTACCTTCTCTAGTCTCATAACATTCCTGACAATGGGGGATTCTGAAACTCACTTTACAGGTGGCAAAATTGGGACTAAACGGTGAGTCATCCACTAACCCTAACATAGACACGTAGAACGAGGAGCTGGGGCAGCATGTGAACTGTGATGTGCACTGGGGCAGGGGGGCGGGGGAAGACAGTCTTTTATTTCACTTAAAATAGCAATTAGCAGAGTATGGGTTGGTAACAACCTCTCATATGTTTACAGATGTTTGTGTACGACAAATTTATGAGGCCTTCCTTACAGGGGATCTAATTTGATTGATTGATTGATTGATTGATTGATTATGAATTTATTTTTTATTGGTGTTCAATTTGCCAGCAAATAGAATAACACCCAGTGCTCATCCCGTTAAGTGCCCCCCTAGTGCCCGTCACCCAGTCACCCCAACCCCCTGCCCACCTCCCCTTCTACCACCCCTAGTTCGTTTCCCAGAGTTAGGAGTCTTTCATGTTCTGTCTCCCTTTCTGATATTTCCCACTCATTTTTTCTCCTTTCCCCTTTATTCCCTTTCACTATTTTTTATATTCCCGTCTAATTTGATTTAAAACAAAATGGTGATTATTATTTCAATTGATATTAACCCAATTCTTAGAGATACTAAAAGAAGGCTACAAAAATGCATACAATATTGCAACACACAACAAATTTGAAATAGTCCAGTACAAGAAGGTATAGGGAAAATAAAGATAGGAGGTAAATATTAATATATCCAATTTTCAGACTGAAGGAAATGAGGCACAATGAGATAAAATCATTCCTAATTCATTGCTTCTACTTTTTAGTACGTTTCTTGTACCTGGCATTGCCCCAGGCCCTGCCTGCCTGTACAAATATGAACAAGGCTAATCTCCACTGACACAGAAAGTGACCTGTTCTCCTTCTCTTCTTCCTCTCCAAGGGGACATCCCGTTTAAATACCAACACAGGATGATTTGAACATAAATATTTTGTCCTCCAAAAGCTCCCAAGATATCTGCAATCATTGGTGCTTAAGTGGTAGTACTCAAAAAATAAAGTCTTCTTCACACAAAACAACTCTCTTTGTTCCAAGTAAATACACAAGAAAAAAGGGAGACATGTCCTAGTATATAGTCTGCTTTGAGCTCCTTTCTTAAGGGATATATTTGTCCTTCATGACTAATGACTGGAGTTATGCTGCCCTGATTAGCACAGGGCATAGTGAACAACATCTTATCATCAAAAAAGAATACTTTCGCAGGAGGTTATTTCATCTCTTCCAGTTTTCCTCATCACCCCTTACATAAAAGTCTAATGAAATCTCAGATAAATGTAGGAAAGAGTCATAATAAGCACTCTCATCTTTCGTTTTCTCACACTAGGGTTTCTTTTATGTTGATCATGATGTCCACCATATGCATAAAAAAAATCTTCAGTGTAAGAGGCTGAAGAGTCTTTCAAAGAAGAATTCTTCATCAAAGTCTATGGATCTACTTAACTTTCATATGCTCAAATTCATCCTTCTTAATATCAACTCTCTTGCTCAACATGTCAATATTGAATTCTCCAAAACCAATGTATAGCAAATCATTGTTGCTCTCAGAGTATCAGTCTAGCATTCAATACAAACTTGAGGATTTGTATCAGAGATGGTGTGAGTAGTGAAGAAATCATCAGTAGCTACATCAAACACATGAAAATATTGAATCCTTGGAGAATTTATTAGAATTATTGGCTTAATTTTACTCAATTTCATTAAAAAACTTTCAAGGAAGTTTAATATACTAAAAAAAGTAAGCATATACCTAAAGGAGAATTTTATTTTAAAATACCATATATGCTAAGATAATTCTGATCAATGATTCCTCCTCTATATGAGGCATAACTGATAGTTGTTTTTTACTTCATTGACTACATGCATGTCCAACAACATGATTGTCAGGGCATATCATGTATAGAATTGCTCCAGAAGTTAGGTTTCCATTTCTTTTCAGTTTATCATTTCATTTAAGTTTGTCATTGAAATATTTCTCTTGATATAGTCCAAGTTTCATTAATTTCCTCCAACCAAAGAGTAATATAGGAATACTCCATGACTAGTAAGAATGCTAAACAAACGATGATAGTTCAATAATTAAGGTCTAGCCTTGAACACAACACTAGAATATTAGTTGAAAACATAAGAAAGTGGGGCAGCTCGGCTGGCTCAGCAGTTTACCACCGCCTTTGGTCCAGGGCGTGATCCTGGAGACCCGGGATCGAGTCCCATGTCAGGCTCCCTGCATGGAGCCTGCTTCTCCCTCTGCTTGTGTCTCTGCCTCTTTCTCTTTCTGTGTCTCTCATGAATAAATAAATAAAATCTAAAAAGAAAAAAAAGAAAGAAAACATAAAGTCATGGTAAAACAGAAAATAAATTATATAAAAAGAAAATTTCTATTTCTTAAAAAATGTGGACAGAAAAGTCATTAAATACATCAGCGTTGGAGGATATGGAAAATGGAAAGCCTCCTAAAATTACTGATGGATGTATACACTCCTGCAAACATTCTGGATCCCGTGACCCAGGAAATGCACTCACAGGTATATAACATAGAGATGTTGCCACAAAGTCCACAAGGGGACATGTACAGGGAGGTCTATTTCAATACTGTGTAGGGTAATGGGAAACTGGAAGCAATGGCCCTCTAAACGCTAGGCAGAAACCAGGCTCAGTACACTAAGTTCCCCATAACTCTAAAATGTCTTTAACACACAGTATTAGTGTTGACTAAAATTATTTAGGAACAGAATGGGTTCTACAAACACAACATAGCATTTAAGTAGAATAAAGACAAATGCACGCATAATCTTACAAGGCTGTTATAAATCAGTGTAGGTTCTGTAAGGGCACATAAGATAGAGGAGAGAAATAAGAGTGGGAATAGATGAAGGGGGCATGTGGGGCTATGCATGGGCCAGTGATGACTGAGCACCCTGGAGAGCAGGATGTAATTAATTCACCTCACTGTAACCAAAAATAGATATGTGATTATCTTGTGGTTGAGATGTTAGGGCTAGTTTTTACGTTTTTGTGCTTTTCTATATTTTCAGATGAGCATGTTTTACCTTCATACCTACTAAATAGAGTAATTCTTCATTTCTTGAGTTATATTTATACAGGTTGATTTACACATGATAAAATTCACCCTTTAAGTACTACAGATTGATGGGTTGTAACAATTACCTGCAGGACTCCTTAGATTTTTAAGTGGCTTGCTTGAACCAGAGCTTCTGTACGCAGATCTGGTGCTTTTTTCGCTGCATCAAAATAACTTTTAAAAACTTACCCCCAAACTTCCATTCATTTCTGTTGATATTTCATAATACATCATACCATTTTTTGCCTTGAAAAATTAATTACTATAATAAATGCCTCCGTACAACTGCATGTGGGAGGACACCACTAGATGTGCCCTTTGTTATCCGAAACAACGGAATTGAAAGTAATTTTTCACAGCGAGAGAGCAGAGACCAGATAGGAAATCAGGACGCGGTGAGCCTGACATTTGCTTTGGAGAATTTTAATGACTAACCTTTTTTCTGGAGGGCAGTGGACCCATCTTAAAAGGATAGGAAGCCAAGACTTTCTACGTTTAAAATAATGCCATTGTAGAAGGAGGGATAACTTCCAACTCACTCCTGGTCTCCTTCTTCCTACCTGCCATGGATCATTTGGGGGCTCCAGGGAAGTTTGGGGAGATATTAGAAGCAGAGACAAGTGAGAGATAATAGTAATGTTGATGGGTAAGAAAAATGAGCTGCTGGCATCCAAGCGACACAGCGCGGTGAGTCTGGACGCAAGAAGATGGATATGATATGAGGTCAGCCACCCTGACGATGGATGATATTTCTACAGCTGTTAGGACATTGTTCCCAACTAGACTGGCAACAGCTTGTAGTCTAGCTCAGAAATCAGATCTCCCTCACCCAAAATAAATTAATTAACACCCACCCCTCTGAATTAAATAGCCTTGTCTGCCTGCCCAGCTCCTGTCAGCATTCCTTCTTCCTTAATGCCTGTTCCTTGGCTGAGCTTTCCACCTGCCCTCGGCGCTGCCAAGCAGGCAGTTCCTGTTCTTTAATTCAGTTTTATCATGTCGGGAGATTGCAATCAAGCCTTAATAACATTCTGCAGCCCGTGGAGACATTAGCAGTCCCCAAAGCCCAGAGAACAGGCATCTGTTCAAAAGATGGAAGTCTACCCAGGCTCAGCCCGCACAGTACACACACCCCAAAGAAGCATCGGGAGCACAGAAAATGGACTAGCATCATTGACTTTATTCTTTCGTCAAGTTTCGTATCCCTATTAGAAAAATACGCAGTGATCGCCAAATAATGTTCTGTAGTCTAAAAGATGACCAAGGACGGTTGAGACCAAAATCTTGAGAAGCATTTTCTACCAAGCTTTCCGGGTGGCCGTCAACTCGTCGTAAAGTTAGGATGCTAACATTTTGCATTCGTTCAGTGCTTTAGCTTCCAACGCCTCTCCCATGCCTTGCACATGAGGTCGAAGAAATGGGAGCTGAAGGAGTTGGTTTTGCAAAATGATCACCCAGATAGCTTCTTAGTGGGAGAAAATTTCAATTTTCAACCAGATGATGGTGTTGGCAGGCAAGTATGTAATTATTTGCAAACTCAGACGTCTATTACCTGAAGCACGGCCAGTACTACAGCCTCCTGTGGCCTGGAACAGCTTGGGAAGAGGGAAGATAGAGTCCAATATTGGGCCACGCTGTGACAACTCTTGACTGAGCACAGACACACCAGAAAAGAGAAAAAACAGCATGAAAAGAGACTTCTCTGGCTTCTCAGTGTGGCTTGATACAAACTATAGCAAACACGTCACTTTGCCCACCGTGCGAACCACATCTCCTCCTTGGAGAGTGTGCTGGAACCTGTCCGTGGACTCGAGGGACCTCAGACCTAACCCTAATCATTTGGCTTGGTCTCGCTGGAGAACTTCTAACTCTCTGCAGTGATTCTCATCAGAGTTGGTGGGCACTAAAATGTAGGGTTATTATTGGATCCTTTTTCCCATATGCATGAAGAACCTGAGAAGGCCATTTGTAAGGAGAGGGAGAGAGGAAAGGCAGATAGCCAGAGGAAAACAGAGGCAGAGTTTGGGGTCGGGGCTGCTAGCAGGACAGAGAAACAGAGAAATTCCTCCTCGTTCCCAGTCTCATCCCCATTACTGGCTCTGGTCTGACTGCAGGAGAATGCTTAGTTTCCCAGCCTGTTTGGTTCAGACACCTCGTGAGGAACTTGGGATTTGAGGAATCCCCATTGGGAAATGGTGCCAGCTTCCAGCAGGCTCCTGTTCCACGTCCAGGTCGCAGCGACGTCTTCACATGTCCTCTTAAAAGGCTTTCCTCTGAGCTGACTCTTTTGGCCATTTCCCTCTGTTTCTGACTTCACAGCACCCTCTTCATGTTTAGGAGTTTGCCTATAGGGTCTTACCCTTGAGTCTAAATGTTCTAGCAGTGAGTCAATTCTCTGCAGGATCAGGGGAATTCGTAGGCTCTACAAACCTCTCCATCTCGGGGTGTTCTATCCTGAAGTTCTCCAAAGAAAGAAGCAGTTAATCTGGTTTATATAAGATAGAGCTGTCAGCGAGGCAGAGGGCAGGGACCAAAGGCCCAGAAGCCAACCCACTGGCATTAAAATTCTGCTTATGGGTCAAGTTGGGTTACTTTGGTAAGTTTATTTTCCTTAACATCGCTGAACTTTGCTTTCTTTGCCTGTAAAATAGTAGGTCTGACCATATGAAGATGTCATTTCTGCAGGTCAAAGACGATACAGCGGAAGGAACTTCACAAGGACAAACCTAACGGCCTTATGCCAACCTCACAGGTGAGTGAGAATTTGAGTTTTTAATGCCTGATGTTTTTAAGTGTCTGGCAAAAGTAAGAGCTGTTAGTCTTACTGTGCTGTGGTCTATCGGTCCCCAGAACATCGCTGTGCCCGCAGGTGCTTGATGACAATGCAAGGGACGAGGAGGAGAAGCTAATACGGCAAGAGGGCCAACCTCACCAGCTGCCGGGCTCCCCGGCTTACTCAGCCCAGAGCGTGGCTTCTTGATAGAACAACGACCCCGCTGAGCTGAGCCAGCCACGAGGCGAACAGGCCTCGACAGGAGAGAGGCTGACAGGTGCTCCAGGACCTGAGCCGTGGGGGGAGCAGCCCACGCGCTTGGAGGCCACCGAGGCGCAGAGGCTCGTGTGTGAGGCCAGGGCTCGTTCCACGGGAGATCTCAGACTGTGGGTGAGCCACGTCTCTAGATGGAAGGGGCTCCTCATAATGGAGCCACAAGCTGAGTTCCGCCTCTCACCTCAATGCCATCTTTCTAGGACCAACGACTGGAGCAGGCCTTCTGGCGGGCGATGCCTCTACTCCTACACGGACACCCACCTGCAGCAGTGGCCTGGCTCCGACAGGGCAGGTGAGCCAGTCCTCACGTGGCTCGCCCTTGGGTGCTGTTCTTAGGGAAGCCAGTGCCATGGAGCAGTCGTCTTCCTGTCCTACGAATTCTAAAATTATCAGTTCCTAGAGCCCAAAGTCTGCGCACAAGGGTTCAAGCATTCCCTCGTCCTGGACCACTTTCCCCTAAATAAACACATCACCTGTTCCCCGATTTCTCCTGGTGGCTGTTTATAACGTCGCACTGTCAGGGGAGTGACCATGACCAGACGGCTGTCCAGGTTGCCCGGGCCAGGCCCAGTTAATGTCTGTTATCCCAGAATTACTAAATAGCTGCTTGTTTTCATACCCAAAATATCTCCATTTAGAAAATAAAGGCAGGGCGCCCTGGTGGCTCAGTCGGGTAAGCTGAGCATCTGACTCTTGATTTCAGGTCAAGTCATGATCTCAGGGTCGTGAGATTCAGCAGCCCCCAGCCCAGCTGAGTCTGCTTGAGGCCCTCCCTCTCCCTTGGCCCTTCCCCCTGCTTGCGCGCATGTGTGTACTCTCTCTAAGAAATAAATCTTAAAAAAAAAAAAAAAGAAAGAAAGACATTATATCATGACTCTGCCTGCCCTGACGACTTAGATACAATCTGCCCCCATTTCCCTGACGCTGCTTTATTATTCCTCCCGTCATGAGGACGTGTCTCGTACAGCCTGTCTTCCCACTAAGCTGATCTGGAGCAAAGACCTCAACAATTGTGATGAATACTATATTCCAGCATCTAGAACAATCTCTAGAAGGCACATGGAAGGTATTCCAAAAATACTTGTTGAATGAATTAAAAAATTAAGGAATGAGAGCAATGGCCCTTCTACATAGTAATACTTATTTTAATTATCTGGTAAAATAATAGTAAAGTCAATCAACTAAGCTCCTGCACAGTCTTTTCTTCAAATGCTTCAATATTCTGACACTGTGGGATCATCTTGGCGGGTCTGCTACTTTGCTGTGTCTCCCCCAAATGGCCCGGGACCCACCACCCCCGACACTTCCAGGAGGATGACGTCCCAGTGGCAGTTAGCAGGCGTATTTTCAAATTGCCTTCCTTGGGCAAGCCTCTCTGGAGTGTCGGTTCCAGCAGCTCTGCTAAGTCCAGGTGGGCCGTGTAACCCTGCCCCTGGGCCCCACCAGGTTCTGGGGATCAGAGCACGGCCTCCCAGAGTGAACAGGAGAAAGAAAACCTGCCTTCAGCCCCTGTTTCCAGCCCTGTCTCCTCCGGAGGATGACGTCTTGCCGTGTGCACCTCTGGTCAACCAACCTGCCCCCGACCTGGGTTGAGTAGCTCCGCGAGGCTGACCGCCAACAACTCTGAGCCACCGGGGTGAGTTCGCCAGAGGAGCTGTGCCTTCTCGTTACCGGAAAGCACCGCCCAGGCCTACACCTCCTGGAGCTCACTCCTCTGGGACCCAAAATTCCAAGTGGGAAAACCTGGAGCTCTCTGGAACTGATTATACGTAGATTGGCTTTAGAGACAAGGAATATCGGAAGGAAAACACAATCGACGGTTCAAAGCTACTTGGCGACTCTCCCGGAGGCCCACAGGCTCCCCGACATCACCCCCAAGGTGTGTGCCTGTCGCCCAAGCATAAAATATACAACGTACAACATCATCACCCCTCCTTCTCTTCTTTCTCATTTTTTAGCAGATTTAGAACTTCTGCTCCCCAATCCTATCCTCCTCCTCCGTCTCTCTCCACATGGTTACCAAACCCACAAGTACGACTGTGCACCCCCCTAAACATATCTCAGGGTGCCCCCCCCCCCGCCCCGTGCTCAGACCCTTTGCTTCAGCCTAAATCCTCAGTGTGGAAAGACAACTGCACTCGGAACCAGTAGATCTGGATTTACTCCAGCCCTCCCTACTAAGTAGCCTCAAGTCCAGCCAGGCAAAAACTCATGCATTTTGAGTTTTTAAATGTGAAAATAGAAGCCAGGGAATTTGCACAGATGAACCTGAGCACCCAACCTATCTAAAAACGATGACCATTAGTTATCATTTCCTATCCAACAAATTCACTGTTCAATAAAATTCGATAAAATTCACCATCCAAGTGTTTCCATATGGTGATTTTTTTCCTCTTTCCTTTCTACCTTTCCATTGACTTACTTTTCATTTATTTCTTCTCCTATGCCCATTTCCTGTTTCTATTTTTGAAGTGTCTTGTTTCAGCTTTCTCCACATTTGATTTTTATGCCCTGGCACCTGGAGAGCACATGAATAAGTTCCAATTTTAGAAGGTACAGCTGGCCTTTTATGGGAAATGGAAAAGGACAAAGCCTCTTTTTTAACAACCTGGCGGGAGCTCATCTGGTTTTTCTAACTGTTGCTTTATGTCTCATTATTTTAGAGGACTAAATAACCTTCTCATGTCAACGAAGCCCCAGTGGCCCTGAGTGCAATCCCTTGTTGTAAACGCAGATAGAGATAAATAACGTGGCTTGTACAGTTCAACACCGTGTGAATAGACTCCAGCCTCAGGGAAGTATTCCAGACTCTAAGTTGTAACCCAGTCCATGATTTGCTGCATATGGTTACTCAAAAGTCCCAGTTTCTTCAACTGTATCCATGGTCTCTAACCGTATCTTTCCCCAAATCTCCTTTTATGCCAAATATTTTAATATCCATTTTAGTATTATGGAATGAAACACAGAGGCCCTATATAATCCATCTACACAGAGATAGCACGTTTGTCCTGTTGTTTCTTCTTTACAATTCTAGAACCCACCAATCTCTGAAATCTGAAAACTTTTATCAAAGTTTGGCTCCTTAAACTCATGTGGCTGCACCCCGTGGCCTGAACTGGTGAGAATGCTGAGAATGCTTTATTTCACCTTCCCCATCTATTACGAATATTTGCTACAGCAAAATCAACGTATTTGGTTACAGATCACGTATTCCACAGAGGGCATCCCCTTATACTAGGTGTACGTACTTCACCAGTTTTCTAAAATGTGAAAAAGACTGAAAATACTTTTGGCTAAAAAAATCAGAAAATGGTTTTTGGGACTATGTAACCTTGCTAATACTCTGGAATCTTGGGTACCTCCCTTCCAGCGCATCCTGTCCAAATAGGAATCCTGATTCCATGGCTGTCAGAAGCACTCCACCCGTGGGCAAGCATATCACCCCTGCTTCTTCCCCACGACCTCTGGTCCATTCACTCTTCAGCTGTCCGTTCAACCCCTCTGGTTGAGCTCATGTGTTAAACAGCAGGGATTGAAAACTTGTTAAACTTCTGCCCTCTGAGAACTTTCAGGATAATCCAAGTGGCACCATAAGGTAGATGAACAGGGGCTCCTGTGGGGCTCAGCGGTTGAGCATATGCCTCCTGCTCAGGCCATGACCCCGGGGCCCCAGGATCGAGTCCTGTTTTGGGCTTCCTGCAGAGAGCCTGCTTCTCCTTCTGCCTGTGTCTCTACTTCCCTCTGTGTCTCTCAGGAATAAATAAATAAATCTTAAAAAAAAAATAGAGAAAGTTCAGAGGAATCTGGAAGTAGGTTGAAGGGATGCCGAGGCTCAGGTCCAGGAGGTGATAGACAGCTTCTGAGAAAACATTAGCCATTACTGCTGATAACAGTTCCCAAGAACGCTAAAGAAAGGCTTTTTGTGATAAAGGCAAATAGAAACATTGCTTACACATTTAAAGATTAATAATTTACCCGTTTTCTGAGTTTCATCCTCAATGGGAAGAAAACTGGGTAGTAGTCCATTCACTCAAAAACACGGTTTTTAGAACACCCATAAGAACGGATTTACTGAACACCCATAAAGTATCATACAGCTCTAAGTCATTGTTTTCATGACTTTTTCCCAAACTATGCTTTAGATTAAGGGAATCTACCCAAATATTTTCTTCTCCAGAGTTCTTAATATTCCATAGATGCTCTCTGGTTTTGCCTCACTTTCTCTATAAAAAGAATATATATTTTTATCAGCACCAGTTGAGGGCACAAGTATCCAAAAGCACAATGTGTCCAAAGACAAGTTCTTACCGTGTTTATTGACTGTCTACTTCGTTTACAAAGAAGGTGAGAGGATAAATGAAAGGCTTGGTGTGGTGACTTACCATCCAATAAGTAAGATCAGCTCTTAAAATAGAAATGTTCCTGAGAAAATGGTTTCTGCTATTTTGGAAGTAATATCATAACTGGAACATGCACCTAAGAAGTTGTTTCTCAAACTTGGAAGATATAAAAACATATTCCATTTCCATGGCCTATTTAGATAAGTTTAGACTGTTTGCTGCTTCGAATGCCAAAATATTCTTGGGTTTTTTTTTTCATTTGTGAACTACATTTTTTCTTAATTTTTCAGAAATTAAATTGTGTCATTTCAAATTGTGAAGTCTAGCTGGAGATAAGAACCTGGATCCTTAGAAAGTGTAGTTTGAAGTGAGAAGCTCACATTGTGCTTCCTACTGAGTAGTCTCCATTTTGGTTGCTTTGTAAATAATAAATAGCAATGATTAAAAAATAACACTTAAGAAGGATTCCTTAAAAAAAAAAAAAAAAGAAGAAGAAGAAGAAGAAGGATTCCCTAATGGGCCAAAAAAAAAAAATGCTCCTTATGTGACTTCTTTCAGTCCTTAAAGTAAATCAGTGAATTATGTAATATTTTTCCAAATTTATGGATGAGAAAACTGAGACACTAAATACTCAAAGACCATTGAGCTGAGATTCAAACAGAACTAGTCGATTCTTGCGTTCCAGATTATAGACATCACAGCATCAGAACGGAAAGACCAACTCGTTGCTGGTCCTTCATCTCCCGCTTCTGGCTGGAATCAGGTTCCTGCTCCCATGTTCTGAAAACACAACTGGCTTCTTATCCTCAGTGCTTCCTTACTCTGTGCCCAGCACTCCCCACCGCTTCCATGGGGTACAAGGTTTCACTCAAATACCTCTCTTGGAAGCATCATGTGGGAAATAAAGAAGTCCAAGTCTCTGAGAAGTGGCAGTAGAGGCTCACTTGATAGTGGTAGATGGCTCGTGGGCCACGTGCCAAGATGCTGTGAATTATATGAAACCAGAAACTGGATATGGCACCACAGTGAGTAATGTTTTACAACTGATCTAGTTGGTGTCATAATTCTTCTTCCAGTTCTAGGACATGGGTACCTCTCGAAAGGACCCAAAGACAGCCGTTGGCTAAACCCAGAAGGTACTGGCCCAACCGTGGGAGTGGAGGCCGCCGGCAATGCTTACAGGATAACAGAACTAGAAAGAAACTTGAACATAAAAACACATTTGATCAATTGTCAAAGGAGAGAACCAGGGTGATCTCCTGGCTCATTTGGGATTTTACCCAAACTCGGACTGGCTCCCAGTGGAGATCCTGGTCCCTCACCCTATTCCGTGCTACCAAGTCTGAATAATGCCGAAGAGATCGTAGCTACACTCTTGGGCTAAGCTCTAAGGTCACTCTGTTTACTGCTGTGCCCTGTACAGGGTTCGATAAACAGCCGCCTGAGGCGACAAGTATTGTCATGGATCCTCTTTCCTTTTAGTTCCTCCTGACAAATGCTGGTCACCTGTGTCTCCATTATTTTCCCTTCTACTCCACACCTGTTGGGCTCCATAGCATCTGGTTTTACAAATTTACGTCGGCATTTATCTTCCTTCCCTCTCAAATTTCAATGCAAGGCTTTATATGTTATTTTATCTGGGATGATAAGACTGAAAGTGAAGCCTGATAGAGGCCAAGAAAAAGGTGAAGACCAAAGAAGAGGCCATTATTCAAGCAAACTCAGACAAAGGACCCACTGAAGAGAGGAGAGAGGGGAGTGAATAGAGAAGAAACCAGGAATGGACAGCACTCACGTAAGAGAAAACAGACCAAAAAAGATTAATTGGTAACCAGAGGAGTCTGACAAACTCACCCCCCACCCAGGTGAGCGCCGGTGTTCAATGAGGGGCGGGGTAGGTGGGGCACCTCAGGAGAAGAGTCTGGATAGGGGTCGTTTTCGCTGCAAGACTACAGGGAGGTGGGGGAGCGGCCCGGCCCAGGTCCACGGGACACAGCTTCCACACGTGGAGAGTAAAAAGGGAGCTGGCAAAAACGGTAGGCCCGAGCCAGGCAGGTCATCAGAGACCCAGGAGAGCCTACAGGGCCTCAGGACTAAGCTCTAGTTCCAGAAGGACTTGACGCAATCGGCTTGAGACGGAGAGAATCCGCACCGAATGCAGGAGGCCCAGGATGAAGGCGTTAGGGCAAGGCCGCAGCTCGGAGGCCTGGAGGCCTTGCCCTGACCTTGCAGGTTTGGGCAGCAAGACTTGCCTTCTACCTCCTGCCCAGCTAGGCTCTCTCCCCCCGTCTGTCCCACATCAGGGAACGGACGGGACCTCAATGCTCACCGCTGAACTAGAGAAAGCTGGGGCTGTCCCCGGCCATGGGCAGCACGCAGGACAGGATCCGAGACCGGGGAGTTGGTGTGACGGAGCTGAACTGCTGTCAAGTTATGAACGACGTTGGCAGACTTGCTGTCGGTTTGAAAATGAGGCAAGAGCTGTTCTGGAAAGTTTGTCTTCTCCGTGGAACCAGCACCAAAACCTAGCTCCCTGGAATCTGATGGCTCAGGACCCAGGCGCTCCAGGGCCACAAAATGATGCAACCCCGCGTGGCACCTGCCAGGACCTGAGCCCTGAGAGGCGTGCGTCCGTGGGGTCATGGGAATACCGCCTCCACCCATGCTCGCCTCAACCTCTAGTCTGAAGCTTCCACAGGGCATGACCGCCTCTGGGAGCAGCAGGCATCTTACCCCATGTGCTGCTGACCACAAGCAAAGCCAACTGAGGGCTGACATCGCTGTGTGCCAGAAGCATCTTCACCACATGTCCTTCTGTTACACAGACAGACTGTAACTCTCCTGAGGAAAAAACACATGAAAGTAAAAATAAAGTGAAAGGTGTGGTTTTCAACCTTTCCCCCTGAAAGTAGGCAGTAGGCACAGAAGCAGAGGGCAGTACGACCCAGCAACTGCACTACTGGGGATTTGCCCCAAAGATACAGATGCAAGGAAACGCCGGGACACCTGCACCCTGATGTTCACAGCAGCAATGTCCATAGTAGCCAACCTGTGGAAGGAGCCTCGGTGTCCATCGACAGATGATGGATAAAGATGTGGTTTATGTGTATAATGGAATATTCCTCAGCCATTAGAAACGACAAATACCCACCATTTGCTTCGACGTGGATGGACCTGGAGGGTCTTATGCTGAGTGAAGTAAGTCAATTGGAGAAGGAAAAACATTATATGGTCTCATTCATTTGGGGAATATAAAAATTACTGAAAGGGAATAAAAGGTAAAGGAGAAAAAAATGGGTGGGAAATATCAGAAAGGGAGAAAGAACCTGAGAGACTCCTAACTCTGGGAAACGAACTAGGGGTGGGAGAAGGGGAGGTGGCCTGGGGGGGGGGGTGACTGGGTGACGGGCACTGAGGGGGACACTTGATGGGATGAGCACTGGGTGTTATGCTATATGTTGGCAGATTGAACACCAATAAAAAATAAATGTATAAAAAAAAAGCAGAGGGCAGTAGGTCGGCGGTCGTGAAGAACGAAGGATAGCAGGAAGGAGTCACGGTTATTGGAAGAGGACATCAAACAACAAATGCTGACAATCTTATGACCTGTGGTTATTCAAATGCACTAGTTTTCTGTACTTTAGGAAAAGGCTACATTTATAGTTTCTGACAGAACAGAAACATTTTACCATGTTGGCTTAAAAAAAACGGTTGAAAATAAATATCAAAAGACATGTGACTAAAAAAAAAAAAAAAAAGACATGTGACTAAAAGAGACCAACATGTGACCTGATTTTTTTTTTTTTTTCCCCAATCTCCCCTGGTTGTTTTGTGTCGGCCCTGCCTGGGAGGGTCAGAGTACGGCTCTAGTCAAGGGAATAGCCATGACGAAGGCGTCACAGGGAGAGGACACTTACTGGACTCGGCCCAACGGGCACTGGCCAGGAGAGCACCGCAGCAGAGCCCAGGCCACTCACAAACACGCAAGTGACCATCCCAATTCTCTAGTTTTGCAGAACAAAGTACCTCCGACTTCAGGAGCTCGACACAACAGCTGTTTTTTAAATCGTCATCGCTCCCAGGCCTGGGATGTGAGCAGGCTCAGTCAGAGCCCTCTCCCCTCACCCCTCACCTGGGTTCCCTCACATGGGTGACATCAGAGGGCGCTGGAGGTGGCGGTCACCCCGGAAGGTCACATGCTCACAGGTGTGATGGTGGCCGGGGCCTCAGCAGGAGCTGTTGGCCAGAACCTTCACGCAGAGCTTCTCCACGGGGCTCAGACTTCTGTGCAACCTGACCGTTCCAGACTACTACTTGCTGACACAAGCCTCAAAGGCCAGGCATCCAAGAGGAAAAGGTAGGAGACCCAGGCCCTTCTGTGAGCTGCCCGCAACTATCACTCTCATTCCTGCCATATCCTGTGGGTTGATTGGTCGCCAGGCTTGGTCTCGATACAAGGGGAGGGGACACTGGCCCACCTCTTAGGGCTCTGGTGTCAGAGAACGGGTGGACATATTTAAGAACAGCGACAGAGGCGGAGGCTCCTAGTCTTGTGTCTGGGACAATGGAAAGAGTCAACATTATAAGACCTGTGGAATTGGAGCCCCGGAGGCCAGGGCTGGAGCACGCACGCAGCAGGCCGCACAGGAGTCACTAAGGAGAACCAGGCCTCGCCATTGCAAGCCCCTGCAGCAGTTCTAATCATGCCATCGCACATCTTGCCCTCGTTGCCCGCCTCTCCATGAACAAGCCCTGACTGGACAAAGCACTGACGGGTGTGCCTGCAAACTGATGAGCAGACTAATTACTGATGTTTGTTACAACGGTATTTTTCAGTGAACAACCCTATCACAATAAGCTGGCTGCTTTTTAAAAACCAAGCCTTTAATATTTTGGTACAGGAAAGTCAGGATCATAAGAAAAAAAAAAAAAAACAATGGTGCCAAGTTAAAATAACCCAAGAGACGTAATCACCAAATGCGATGTGTGGTCTTGACTTTAGACAAATCAACTGTAAAGGACATTTTTAGCCATTTGTAGAAACGTGATTATAAGCTGTTTTTTTTTTTTTTAAGATTTTATTTATTCATGAGAGACACAGAGAGAAAGAGGCAGAGACACAGGCAGAGGGAGGAGCAGACTCCATGCAGGGAGCCCGACGTGGGACTCGATCCCGGGTCTCCAGGGTCACGCCCTGGGCTGAAGGCGGTGCTAAACCCGCTGAGCCACCTGGGCGTCCCATAAGCTGGGTTTTAGATGAGATAGGAGTTTATTAAGCAGGAAAGATGAAGATCATTGACTAAGAAAAGAAGCTTACAAAACAGAGTGTGCTAACGCCGGTATGTACTAAGGTATTAACTGTGGCGATCCCTGAGAAAGTAAGAATGTGGTGTTTGTGTTCTTTTTAATTTTGCCTTTTTTGTTTCTGGTTTTCTACGTGCACGTGCATTATTTCTATAACTATAAAAAAGTCATTTTAATAAAAGCCTTCTAAAAACTATTATGCTTTATAGATAGACTCACTCTCATGTAGAACCTCTCAGCTTTGCAATTTCAGAAATGCAACGTCACACTGAGAAACAAATTTATGTTCACGAACTCTGAATTCAGCCAGAAGCCTGGATTCAGAGATACGACTCCCTGTGGGATTCAAAGAGATATTAGTGACTCAGAACAAAGCACTAAAGAAAAGGAAATTAAAAAGTCTTCTTCTAAACTAATTTCCTCTCTCTTGTCTCAGCCCATGAAAATATCCAAGTCTCTCCATCCTAAATTAAAGTTCATGTTCCCCATAGTTCTTTCCTTGACATTCTTCTTATTCTTTTTTACCTTATTTATTCCTACAAAGCTGGCCACCATCCACAGTGATGACTCCCAAATGTATAACCTCATTCCTGATTGTTCCCCGAAGCATGGATATAATTGCCTATTAAAAACATTTCCAACTGAACTCCCTCGGGAACCTAGAATTCAATGTATCCAGATGTAAATTTAATCATATTTTTTTCTTGTAAAATGTATTGATTCTATATTTCTAATCCTTATTAATGATATCAATATCAGTATCAACCAATATCAACCCAGAAAATCAAGTCACAAATGTGATGGCCATCCCAAATTTCCCTCATAATCCCACCACCCATACATCTGCTTAGTCATTTGCAGATGCCCTGATAATCCATTCTTGCAGAAAATTTATGTAGCTACTGAGACTAAAAAGTCAGTTTTCAAGATTTCAGAAAGATAGATGTTCAAAAATCAACTGTAATTTGTATATGTTAGCAAGCATTGGAGACTACGGTTCAAAATATAATTTATAATAGCACAAAAATATAAAGTATTTAGGAATAAATCTATTAAAATACATGCAATATCTAATACTCAGAACTATAAAATATGGAGACGAGAAATTACAGAAGACTTCACAAAAAAAAATAAAGAAGACTTCTCTAAATGGAGAAATATTTCACGTCTGTGGATCAGAAACCTCAATTTCATTAAAGTGGCATTTTTCCATGATGAATGTATGGAATCAACACAATTGCAGTAAAAATCCTTTTTGCAGCCTTTTTGCAGAAGTGGAAAAGCAATTCTAAAACTCATTTGGAAATACAAAGGAACTACAATAGCCAAAATAACCTTTAAAAAAAAAAGAACAGGGTTTTTCTACCTTACTTTAAAATTTATCATAAAAGTACAATAAGCAAGTCAATTATCTTCAGGATAGGCGAGAACAGAGCTCTGGGCTAGAACAGAGTTCAGAAGAAAACCAAACATATATATATAACCAATTGATTTTCTTTTTTAAAAAATATTTATTTATTTATTCATGAGAGACTCAGAGAGAAGCAGAGACACAGGCAGAGGGAGACGCAGGCTCCCTGTGAGGAGCCTGACATGGGACTCGATCCCGGGACCCAGGGTCACGCCCTGAGCCGAAGGCAGACGCTCAACCACTGAGCCACCCAAGTGCCCATCAACTGATTTTCTATAAGGTTTCAAATGCATTTCACTGAATAGTCTTTCAACAAATAAAAACCCATGCACATATAAAATAAACTTCAATCCACATATTGTACCATACACAACTATTAACTCAGACATGGATCATAAATAAATGTATAAAATCTAAAACTTTAAAATTCCTAAAACAAAACATGAGAGGAAATCTCTGTGCCTTGTGTTAGGTCAAAATTTCTTAGCTTGGCTATCAAAAACACAATCCATAAGTTAAAACATCAGTAAGTTGGACATCATGAAAATAAAGAACTTCTACTCTCCGAAAGACACTCTTAAAAGAACAAAAAAGACCAAGTCCCAGGCTGAGACAAAATTTGAAAATCTTATATCTGAAAAGGGACTTTTATTCAAATATGTAAATAACTATCAGCACATAAGAAAAAAATGAAAAAGGTACATGCTTTGAACACTTTTCAAAGAATATCTGCTGATAACAAAGAAATATATGAAAGGATGTCCGACATCATCCATCGTTAGGGAAATGCAAATTAAAAACACACTGGGATACCGCTACGCATCTATTAGAATGTCTAAAATTTAAGAGAGTGTCTCTACCAAGGATTTGGGCAATATGGAAAAACTGGAACTCTCACACCTTGCTGATGGGAATGTAAACTAAACTAGCACAACCACTTTACAAATCTGTAGGACAGTTTCTTTTTTTTCTTTTAAGATTTTATTTATTTATTCATGAGAGAGGCAGAGACACAGGCAGACAGAGAAGCAGGCTGCATGCAAGGAGCCTGATGTGGGACTTGAACCTGGGAATCCAGGATCACACCTTGAGCCAAAGGCAGGCGCTCAACCGCTGAGCCACCCAGGCATCCCTGTAGGACAGTTTCTTAAGCATACAGTTGCCATATGACTCGGTGACTCCAGTCCTTGATATCTACCCAAAAGAAATAAAAACATATGTACGGAGACATACGTGTAAACATACACATTGACAGCAGCTTTGTGTGTAATAGCCCCAAACTGGAAACAACCCAAATGTCTCTCTGCAAGTCCATGGTTATAAAAATTGTGGTTTATCCGCACAGAGGGATACTACGCAGCCATAGGAAAGGAATGAACCAGTGATACAAGCAATAAGGTGGATGATTCTCAAAATAATTATGCTCCTTTTTTTTTTTTAGTAAACACACATGCAAACTTAACAGAATAAATAGCCATTTAATATTATTATAATACACACTTGATATAGTGTGTTGGAGACGGCCATTGAGAGGATGGGACCCCCAGCTGACCCTCAAACTGGACTCAGGCTCCTCACAGCCTCCCCTATTCTTGGAATGAATGCTCCACCCACCCTCCCCACAGTAGGAGCTGTTCCAAGGAAGCAGGCAGGAGAGAAGAAGCGTTGTTGGGACCATGTGAATAGCGTATGTGACGGAACCCAGTTAGGTCCTCCATATAAACCTTAAAGACTCTGGCAGGTGGGTGGTCCTACTGGTCCCGTGACTGCCTGTGACAAGTCTTGGACTTGTAAGTTCCCTTACTTACTTAACCTGCCCCCTCTCAATCTAGAATGGTCTCTTTCTTAGGTCTCTCTTTGCTCTCCGTGTACAGGGATAGGTTTCAGAAGCCACCCTAGGAACTCCTGAGATTTCAAACCAATGTGTCCAAAGAAACATGCCAAGGGCTGATAAACTCTGACAGTATCTTCGAGCCGAGGGCCCCATCCACCTCAATGTCAGTAATAACTATACTCAACTCTTTTACGTTCCAAAGCAGAACAGTCCAATTGTCATTGTTTGCCCTCATTAATGAATTCTTACATGACAAAAACCATTGGGGCTTCTTAATGGTGAGTTAGGACATTCAAATATGTGAACATTGCCGACAGTTTGCGTTTTGGTGGACAGGGACTCTAGCCCTGGGCTTGAGCTCCATCCACGCAGCAACGGCAACTTTCCCTAGGTTTTCACATACAGGATTTTGATTTTCATAGATATCCTATATGTGTAAGTGAATAAGGCATTAATACAGTGCTTGGCACATGGTAAACCCTCCATAGATGATAGATACTACTAGCGAATCTCATACAAATACTTAAATAACTTTCGAAAGATTTTTTTTTAAGTCCTAGGTCAAATAAATGCCAAGAAGTTCTTGGTTTCTTTCTTGAACTGAAAGCAAAAGAATCCTCATTTGTCCTGTAGTATATGATTTCCCACTTAGACTTAAAATCTTTGTTGACTGCATCAAAATGGTCATTTTTGACAGGGTATAAACTCTCCCAAGGGGGGAAACCTATAATCATAATTTTCCACATGATATGGAAAGTTAAAATATTCTCCCATTTATGAGACTTCCTGTTTCTTACAAAGCATGTGCTCTAGTAGGAAAAGACACCCTCACAACATATTCAGAAGCGTGGGCTCTAGAAGAAAAAAAAATGTCAAAAAAACCTTTTTGGTAGAACTGCTAGAGGTTTATAAATTAATAAAACATGCTTTCCCCTATATTGAGAACCAAATGCCACAGATATGCTACAAAATACAAAAAATGTTGTGTATAAGATTTGGTTATGAACAAGAAGAGGAAAGATTGAACATGTGCTCTCCGGGAGGAGAAATTAGTGGTGTGGTCCCTTTAGCTCTTCTCTGGGGCAGACGCTTGATCTATGTACCAGCCTGTTTTCAATATATAATCCAAGCAGAGCCAATTTTGCATAAAAATCTAAATGTCAAAAGTCTAGGTAATTTTCATTCTAGACAGTCCTCTAAAGTTGATTATCCTTTTTTATCATGATACCACAAAGGAAATTTTAGGTCAGAAATGAAGCAATATGTCTACATACAGTTTTTGAAATGACACTAACCTTCTACTTCTGACTCATCTTCCTTCACTGCTTCATGTTCTTTGGGTAAAGATTGCTTTCAAATGTTCCATTTCTAATCAGAATTCTTCATATCATTCCTGAGAGGTTAGATGCCTTTTTTAAAATTCGTCACTGATTTATAACAGTGCAGATGGTCCTCAGAGCTGATTCAACCATACTGATATTTGTGGCCCAAGGCTCACCCTGTGGAAAGGTGATGCCTAATTGACCCCAGAGTGTATGCACAGTATACGTAATGTCATTATGTCCATTTTTCTTAATTGGTACTTAATCAATTAATATTCTTTATATGCTTTTTAGATTTTTTTAGACTTTGTATTCATTTGCTAAAACTGCCATAACAAAATAACATAACTTGAGCGGCACAGACAGCAGAAATTTATTGTCTCACAGCTCTGGAGGCTTGAAAGAGAATCTCTTCTGTGCCTCCCCTCTAGCCTCTGTCGCTTTGCTAGTGAGTTCTGGCATTCGATAACATGCATAAGTACTTTCCCAGCATCTGCCTTCATCATCACATGTCATCCCTGTATATCTAGGTGCATAGTTCCCCCTTTTTATAAGGACAGCGTCCTACTAGATTAGGGCCCATCCTAATGACCGCATCTTAAGTAAAAACATCAGCAGTGACCCTATTTCCAAATAAGGCCAATGTACCAGGGGCTCAGATGCCGTCTGAGAAATGTAAGGAGTAACCACAACGGCAACATCAAGGTTCCTCCGGGACCAGAAGCACCATGTACTTCCCGAAGGGGTATGACAGCGACCAGAAAGAAGAGCTGTGCCACCAGCTGTTTTCCCTCGCTCCCTCTCACCTCCAGCCTTCAGCTACAGAACTCAGTCCTGCCTGGGCTCTTTGAATCAGAATGTACAAGTCTTTCTTTTTTTTTTTCCAGCAAGTGTGATTTTCCCGATTGTTATTTTGATTATTTTGTTTCTTTCTACCTGTTCCTTTTTCTCCTTTGTAGGATCCTTATTCTCCACATTCCTGATGCTGTGCCCCATCTCTGGGCTTGCTTCTCAGGATTTGATTCTCTTTGTATTTCTGCTGTGTTTTGAAAGGTGCCTTCCACTTGAGCCTCCAGACCAATCTCAATGGTAACTAATAGCTCCTTAATTCATCCACTCAGTTTCTAAATTTTATTTATTTATTTATTTATTGATTGATTGATTATTATTTTTTTTTTTTAGTTTCTAAATTTTAAACTTATCAGATTTTTTAAGGTTCAGGAAGTCTTTATAAAGCTATCATAGAATCTTGAGTGTTTTTTGAAAACTATTTTGTGTGGTCATTCTTGGAGTCCTCTTCCTCCTCTAACAGTTTTATCATCATGCTAGAAGCTTTCCTATTCTGATTCTCCTCCCTCTCTCCCTAATTTTTTCTTCCCTTCCCCTTCCTCTTTATTTTCTTTTCTCTTTTCCTTTTTTTTTCTTTTCCTGTCTTTTATCTCTGCCTCTCCCTTCCTCCACTCGCTCTCCCCTCTTATTTCCTCTCTCCTCCCCCCACCCTCGGCTTGTTTTAACACAATGACACTGCTGGGTCCCCTTAGATTGTGATTATTTCCTTTACACACCTATGAGTCTATTTATATACCAAGCTAATAGGGTACCAGGAAGTGATGGAAACCCACAAGTGGCAGGAAGTACTGCTGTTCACAGAGATGTGAGGACTCCCCTCTGGAAACATCAGGTGGAAGCTTGACTGTGCTGTCTTGGGCAGAGGGAGGATCACAGTGCCCCCTGAGGTCTTCAGAACCAGCAGGTCCACCTGGAATGACTCCAATAGACTCACCAGGCTTTTCCTCTTGGGGATGCACAGGTCTCAGGGTATAATCCCTCTCTGCAAGAAAAAGAGTTCAGGATCTCAGCCCAAATCAACTTCCAGGAGGAGGCTGACAATCATCCTAAACTTCCAGCTGATGTCAGGGTCAAAGATTTCATGTATACTCTCCAGTCTGAGCACCTGTTTCTCTACAAAAACATAACTGGTAGTTGGGTTAGAATTGAAAGTGAATGTCAGGGCACCAGGGAGGCACTGACCACCATATCATCAGAATTCTGGTAACTCTGAGGCAGATGGAAAAGATAAAAACGAAGGAGACAGGTGAGGCAGATTGAAAGAGCCAGTATCATTTGTCTTATGCCTTATCACTTTCCACAAAAGATTTAATATGACTTACAGCAGAACCCATGTAATAAGCCAGCAAAATGCAAACAGAGATTAAAAATCAGAACCAAGCAAAACATAATTATGAAGAGGAGATCCAGACAAGAAATGAAAAAATAAGTAACTTTGATCCTGAGCCCGATTAATGGGCACACTAACCAGGAGGTTGCCTGGGACGCTGCTTTCTAATGCTTGTTGGAGTATCACTGGGAGAAATTCGCACGATGTAAATTGCTCTCACTCCTATTAAAGTAGATAGGATCAAGTCGAAATTAAAACCACTCTTTACTGCATCGCTTTATCTTTTGAGTGATCCTTCCCTACCCAAACATAATTCTAGTGAGTTAGATGTCAGCAAAGTGAGCTGAGTTTTGAAAACCAAATAAAGTCAGACATAGTTCTGCTTCCAGGGAACAGATAATTTAGCTGACTAAATTGGAAACCAGTACTCTGTCTGCTAAGAAGTTGCCTGGGAACTCTACACTTTTATAATGTCTATAAGTTAGAAAATTATAAAAGGGAAATAAGATATGAAGCAGATAAAATGGGAAATAGTGTGACAAATATTTTGGTTGATATTGATGAATGAATACAGGATTCTGTCCACATAACTCCTTAGAAAAAAATTTTTTCTCGCCACTTCCACTACATAAAAGTTTCAAAATCTGTTCTTAAAATCTCCATCTGAAAAGGCATCAGGTGATTTAACCTGCCTCTCAATCTGCCCTGTCACATAGAAATGCAGTAACATGCCCTGTTGAGCACTCCTTCTGGCCCTGTTCTACTTTTCCAGGAGCCAGAATGTTGACCTCAATAATTAGATACACTCCACCTAGTTCATTCACCTACCTATAGAAAAACTAGAATTATCTTTATTTAATTTTTTTAAGATTTTATTCACTTTCTCATGAGAAGACACACAGAGAGAGGCAGAGAGACACAGGCAGAGGGAGAAGCAGGCTCCCTGCAGGGAGCCCAAGGCGGGACTCGATCCCAGGACTCCAGGATCACGCCCTGAGCCCAAGGCAGACGCTCAACCACTGAGCCCCCCGGGTGCCCCTAGAATGGTTTTTAAATTCATAGCACTTCTCAAAAAGCACTGTTTTCATTGAGGACAACTAAACAGAAGAAACCGTACATATTAAGATACCCTTCGCTTGAACATTAACCTACACAACTTCATCTAAATAATTAACAATGCCATTCTGAGGTTAACCAAATTTCCTTCACAGTCAGGAATTAGAAGGAATTAATCTTCCTTACCCAACCCACTGAGGGAATAGACTCTGTTTTGGTCCAATTTGGATTTCTCTTCATGAAAATTCTGGTGGTAACCTTGTTATTTGAGCATGTAATACTTTCACCATATTATTCTGAGGCTCTGCAAATGTACAAAGTTCATGGAAATGACTAAATATTTAATAACTGCTTTTGTTGGATGATGACTTCCTCCCATATGCTGTGTATTCAGTGCCATTCTTTCTCCAAACTCGGCTCTAAGCTCTTTATCTCTTTTCACCATTGTGATTATCATTCTACACTTCTGCTCTCTGCCCCAATGTGGAATTAAGAAGCTGTATGGTAGGAGGAGACACATCCCTATTGGGGTCCAAGCAGGAAACAATCAACCCCAGTGGGCACAGAACACCTGCCATCCTACCACCTGTGAAACGTATTGAAGAATCCCCACTTGCTGCAGTGTCTGAGAGCTGTTAAATAATTGAATCCCCCAAATCATAGGGGCTGCATTCAGATCCTCAGACGATAATGTTATTTCATATTTATAGAATAATATCTAAGGTCCTTTCAAACAGGCTCCTTCAACTGATGGCTGAAGCAGGGAAGTAAGACCTAATTATCCTCATTGTATAGCTAAGGAAGGCGAGAATCTTAAAGCCATAAGTCAGGGCAAAAATCACAGTCCATAAAGCCAGACAATTCTATGTTCTGATTCCAGTGCACTCACTTATGGAGGTTCTTCATATTTCTCTTCATTGCAACTTCCTTCACTCTCATAAACCAGTTGTGAAGATTAAGTTGTGAGATAACGTATAAATAAAAAGCACTGGTTGGATCCTGGCATTTTACTATTGGATGCTCAATAAATAGCTTTTCCCAACCCCGACCTCTCCCTCAGAGATGTAGTCTGACCACCCAGCCAATAAATGTCAGAATTCAGAAGGAAACCCAGCTTCTGACTCCTGACCAAGTGGAAAAGCAGCAGCTCGGGGATGAAAATTCTCTTCCCTACTCATATTGTATGGCTTATTCATACCACGTGAAAATCTCTGCCACAGACAGAGAGGGGCAGATCCAGGTTTTGTCCAGCCTGATACTTACCCAATTTGGAAGCCCCTTCTTTAAGAAAAGAATACAAAATTGAGAATACAAGATTAGGTATAAAAGGGTTATTTAGTTAGAAGGAAAGAAGTCACAGCAAATTATAATTTTTTTAAGATGCCTAAAAATGAAAACATTACAGGGGCACCTGGGTGGCCAATCAGTTAAGCATCTGACTCTTGATTTCGGCTCAGGTCATGGTCTTATTAACATTGTGAGATCGATCCCTGCATCAGGCTCAGCGCTCAAGTGCAGAGCCTGCTGGAGATTCTGTCTCTCTCTCTCTCTCTCTCTCTCTCTCCCCCTCTGCCCCTCACCCTGATCATACTCTAAATAGATAAATAAGTAAATCATTTTTAAAAATTAAATTTAAATTTAAAATCTTTACAAACAAAAAAAAATAAAATAAAATCTTTACAAACCCCTGAAAAATAATCTATTATATTCACTAATCAACTTCCAGAAATACCTTCTATACTTTTTCCTACATTTTTTTTTTGGGTGGGGGGAGCCTACATTCTCTTTGATCACCTCTTCACACAACAGTTTTGAAACATTACCCAAATACAGAGGCCAGCAGAATAAGTCTTTCTTTGAGCATAGTTGATCGTTTTACTTTATGGAAGGCAATTTTATCTGCCATTTGGTCTGGAATTGCCAGACTTCACTAAGGTAAGACATGTCAGATACGCCAAGGTGCCATCCGATGTGCTGGAATGTGCAAATTATGCAACTTCCCTGGTTTTTCCTACTGCTATAGATCAATATCCTAAAAATACAGGAATTTTGATAATCTTATTTCATGAAATTCTCATCCAAAAAAAAAAAAAAGGAAGATAATTATTGACTAAAAAGAATTTCTGCTTTAATTGGGTGTCAGGGTGAACTGAGTCCTCCACTTACAATCTTATACGTCAAAATGACAGTTGGGAGGATTTTCCATAGTTTCTGGATCCATATATTCCAAGCCTGGTTTCACCCGTTTTCCTACCTATCTCTGGAGCTGGTTTATATCATGCTACGGTACTTCAAGGTCAAGATGCCAGGTGCATTGTACGATGGGCATAGTTTGGTTGGCTCATGCGTACAGCAGGGGGACGCACAATCACACAGGTATATTCTGAGGTGACAGCAAACTATGCAAAGTAGCTCATAAATCCCCTTGTCAGGCTCCCCCCGCCCCCGAAATGCCTGCAGCCTCTCTCACACCAGGCACCAGGAGAGGAAGCTTATCACAGGAAACTGCAGGGGAACAAGTGGCCTTAAGGGACTCCTTGCTGTTCTCAAATCTTACAAAACATGTGACCAGCAGGACTCACTACGAGGGTCTCCTGGGTCGTGACCTCAGGGCTGTGAGATGGAGCTCACGTCTGGCTCTGCTTGAGAGTCTCTCCGTCCTCTCCTTCCACCCACACTCTCTCTGTCTCTCGCTCTCTCACTCTCTGAAATAAATATATTTTTTAAAGAAATAAAAGAACTCAAGGCTAGGACCCGGGATGGGGGAAGCCCACCTAGTGTAGGTGAAAGGGACCCTCTGGCTTTGCTGTAGGCCGCCCCCCCTCCCTCCCCGCCCCGGCGGGGATCCATCCATTTCAAAACAAGGTCAGGGAGTCAAGTCCATCACATGCCTGAGTTTTCCGTTGGAAGGGGAGGACATTTCCGGACCTCAAGCAATTTAAAGGGTTACGCTAACCTCTCAGGAGGACTACCCTCACCCCACTTACTAGTGACTTATGGCCTGTGACCAATCTGTTGCTGTGAAAGCTGAGGAGCAGCCCAGCACAGAGGAGCCGGGGGTCAGGCGCCCAGAAAGGCTGTCTGGGCATTGGGTGCCCTGCGCCCTTGGGCCCGGGAGCCTGTGCACACCCAGCCCCACGCTGGGTGACCTGCCCAGTTGTATGATCTTCTCAGAAGCGTCGGCCCTGAGGACCCGAAGCCCACAGCAGCAGCTCCCCAGGCGTGTGCGGGTACTGGCTCGGTCCCACGTCCCCAGGGCCTCCCACCCAACCGGGAGCCCCTTCGAGTTCCAGGCCCATCCGGCCCAGCTTCCTGGTGGGTGTGGGGCGGCAGCACCTTATGGCTCTGGGGCCTGGGCTGGGTGAGGGTCCCTGCGGCCCTGGCCTAGGCAGGGAGCTGCGTGGGCGCCCAGGGAGGGCAGACACTTCACCCCTGTCACCGGTCACCGGCCACCTGCCCGGCCTGCGGGTGCCCTGAGCCCGGCAGGTGCAGCAGGGACGCCCTGGCCTCGGCGCCCAGCCTCTGCTTTGGCTGCTCAGTCTCCCCGCGCCCGGGTTCCCTTTCCCTCCTGCCCTCCTGCCCGCTATTCAGCTAACCCGGCTTTCCAGAAGCTTTCCGACCTAAAACAAAGCCAAACCACTGCGTTCCGTGCAGGTGCAGGTGAGCACAGGTGAGGGTGAGCAGAGGTGCAGGTGAGCACAGGGGCAGGTGAGCACAGAGGCAAGTGAGCGCAGGTGCAGATGAGCGCAGGTGCAGGTGAGCAGAGGTGCAGGTGAGTGCAGGTGCAGGTGAGCAGAGGTGCAGGTGAGCAGAGGTGCAGGTGAGCACAGGGGCAGGTGAGCGCAGGGGCAGGTGAGCAGAGGGGCAGGTGAGCAGAGGTGCAGGTGAGCAGAGGGGCAGGTGAGCACAGGCGCAGGTGAGCACAGGGACAGGTGAGCGCAGGGGCAGATGAGCACAGAGGTTGGTTGAGCACAGGGGCTGTCCACAGACCTCACTGCCCATGCTGCCCCCCAGGGCGCTAAAAGCCCGGGACCTGGGCCTCCTCCCCTCTTTCTTTCTTCAAGGATTATACTTATTGTGCGAGCGGAGTGCGAGCACCCAGTCAGCAGCTGCCGCTGAGCAGGGCCGGAGGGGAGACCCTCTCTAGGCCCCGGACCGGACCTGAGCCCTGGGCCCCGGGCAAGGGAATTTTCTAGCCCATCCCCAGGTGAGTCTGTCTTGATCTTTATGTCCCCAGGGAAAGGGACGAAGGGAATGCGGGCAGCTGCCTTGGTGGGACTTCAGGTGACAGGGACCGTGCTTCAGGGAGCAGATGGCAGAGGCCTTGCCCGCGCCCTAGAGCCCCTTCGGGCCACCAGACGTCTGCCTGCATAGACCGGCCCACAGAAGGGCCGCACCCCCAGCAACCAGATCCCAATCAAACCGACGGCCGGAAGGTCCACGTCTTAGGACAACTGGGCCCAGGCCACCTGCATAAGGTGCCTTCAACCCCGAGGGCTGCACTTCAGCCGCCGCTCCGAGCGGGTCACCAGTCCCGACAGCAGATGGCATTATGAAACAGAAATTCCCCTTCTCGGTCAGTGTCCTCAGTGTCGCTTACCAGGAACCTGCGGCCCCTGCTGTGAGGCCGGAGGGGGGCTGCGGGAGGTTAGGGAATATGACGGGACAGTCCCTGTGGAGCTGGAGGATCCTGTGGCTCTGAGGCAAACCTCTTCTCGGGGGCTGAGCACCTTGGAGAGGCCTTTTATCGGACGGGATTCTGGAGGCATCGAGGATCACACTGTCCCCCAAACTGTCCCCTCGCTGGTCTGCCTGAAAGTCCCGTTTCTTCTCGTCGAGTGAGCTTGGAAAAGGTGCCATACACTGTCCCCCCGCTGCCTGGCCACACCCCTGCCTGAGTAACACGATGGCCTTTTTTATTTTTTTTGCTTAAAAAAACTTTTTTTTGCATATTTTTTATTTAAATTCAATGAATGAACATATAATATATTATTAGTTTCAGACGTACAGGTCCGTGATCAACAGTCTCCTATAACACCCAGCGCTCATGGTATCAAACCAATGAAACAAGCTGAACTCACAAGTTCTCTATCACTGGCTGATGATATCATGCACCCTCCTTCAGGCCCATCACCCAGTCACCCTGTCCCCCCACCCTGTCCCCTTCAGTGTGCTTCCTATGATTAAGAGTCTCTCGGGGCCCCTGGGGGGCTCCGCGGTTGAACCTCTGCCTTGGGCTCAGGGCGTGACCCCGGGGTCCCGGGATCGAGTCCCGCATTGCGCTCCCCTCAAGGAGTCTGCTTCTGCCTATGTCTCCGCCCCTCTCAGTGTCTCTCATGAATAAATAATTAAAATCTTAAAAAAAAAGTCTCTCATGGTTTGTCTCCCTCTCTGATTTCATCTTGATTTATTTTTTTCCCTCTCTTCCCTTATGATCCTCTGCTTTGTTTCTTAAATTCCACATATGAATGAGATCATATGATAAGTCTTTCTCTGACTTCTTTCACTCAGCGTAATTAATACCCTCTAGCTCCATCGACGTCGTTGCAAATGGCAAGATTTCGTTCCTCTCGATGGCTGAGTGATATTCCACTGAGTGTATACACCACATCTTCTTTATCCATTCGCCTGTCGATGGACATCTGGGCTCTTTCCATCCGGGCCACAGGATATTGTCTTTGTAAAAGAAAGCTGAATAGTGAACCATGGGTCTTTGGGAAATGGAGAAGTAATTAGCGTGATAGGAACTATTTCTAAGACACTATAATGTTTACTAATAAATAGTAATGTGAGCAGGGACCAGTAAAGGTTACCACCTCTAGAGCTGGACCCTCCCTTCCCTCGCTTCGCCTTAATTCTTGTAGTACTCTCCGTCTAGTGTTCAGAGCGCATGCGGGAAACTCACAAAACCTCTATTCTGGATGGGAAAGATCTGGGTATGAGCTTCCTGCTAGTTAGGGGGCAAGATCTGAGTCCAAAATACTACTACTAC
The DNA here is from genome assembly GCF_053574225.1 of Canis aureus. Taxonomy (NCBI): domain Eukaryota; kingdom Metazoa; phylum Chordata; class Mammalia; order Carnivora; family Canidae; genus Canis; species Canis aureus. The sequence continues at coordinate 42,904,543 of NC_135624.1, read as the reverse complement.
TGTGTTTATGTAGAAATTCAGAAGTTAACATAATCTGTAGAATTGCAAGATGCACCTACAACGTGTTTTTATGATGTTGCTTTACAAGCGACCTCCTTTAAGGAAAATTAGCATTTGTTAGACCAACTGTCTTTATATATTAAGATATCATTATAACCACACACTAAGGAAACTTATTTATGTTCTGAAATATTGTGTACCCCGAGCCAAAAGCATTAACTCATGCTTGCTTTTCATTCGCTACCTATAACCCATATAAAATAAAGTTACTTTGAATACATCGCAAAGTAGGTCTACATTGGTAAAACAAGCTGAATTCAGAAGTTCTCTATCAATGGCTAATGATATCAAGAGAGGTTCTAATGAAGAATGCCAATATGCTCTAGATATTATGAAGACATAAATAAATATATCTGAAATGAATCAGGCCCAAATTACTGACTCTAATTTTCAAATTTAATTATAGATACAAATGATTTTCTGACAATCTAATTGAGATTTATGGTTGCCCTAGGTTCAAAAAACCACACCATGAAAATCTTAGCTTTGCTTGCAGCAATAGCACGATAATAGTAACTAAGAAAGAGTAAGCTTTTGAGGGGAAGCATGGTGTCAATTTCCTTTTTCTTTCTTTTTCTCTTTTTTTTTTTTTTTTTTTTTAGATTTTACTTATTTATTCATGGAAGACACAGAGAGAGGCAGAGACATAGGGAGGGAGAAGCAGGCTCCCTGTGGGGAGCCCGAAGCAGGACTCAATCCCAGGACCCTGAGATCACGACTTGAGCCAAAGGCAGGGGCTCAACCACTGAACCACCCAGGTGTCCCTCCATTTTTTATAGTATTTTAATTAGCTGTGGAATTCATCAATAAAATGAAATGCATTAATAAAATGAAGGTGGCAAAAACTACAGTAGAAACATCATTAGAAACAATTTATAATCATATCAAAATAACTGTTAATTGCTTACTATACCTCCCAGGTATTAAATTTTAGCAGAAATTGGGGATCCCTGAGTGGCTCAGCGGTTTGGGGTCTGCCTTCAGCCCAGGGCGTGATCCTGGAATCCTGGGATCGAGTCCCACGTCGGGCTCCCTGCATGGAGCCTGCTTCTCCCTCTGCCTGTGTCTCTGTCTCTCTTTCTGTGTGTGTGTGTGTGTGTGTGTGTGTCTCATGAATAAATAAATAAAATCTTTAAATAAATAAATAAATTTTAGCAGAAATTGCAATGCCTATGTATCTCCACTAGGAATTGCAATCTTAAGAAAGTAATCAAGACATTTGGACAGTAGCGTCTTATTTGCCTCCTGTCATTTCATTTACACAATTGAATCTTCTACCTAAGGAGAAGATAGCCCCAAATCAAATGGTGTCTGTAATGAATACTCTTCCCTTTACTTAGTTCTACTCTCAGAGTGACACGTGAGAAGACTTCATTCCGTAGCTAATGAACATCAGAGTTTCCCATTATATGTTGGCTCTACTCACACTTCTGAATTCGGGAGACACTAGAAACAGTATAAAAGATAAAGGAGATAAGTGGACAATATGTCCATTGCCCTTAATGCAACCAACTTTACAGCCTGCCTTGATGCCTGAAACACCAAAGACATGACTATTTATTCATCCATTCATTTAACACACATACATTAAATGTTTACTATGTGCCAGGCACTATACTTGGCACTGAAGATACGGGATGAAGAAAATGAGCAAAAATCCCTGCCTTCCTAGAGCTTACAGCCTTCTAGAAATAGACTAAAAAAATAAATAACAACATGCTAGAATAGTTAAATGTTAAATGAGAAATGAGTGCTGTGGAGAAAGACAAGACAAGCAAAGAGAATATTCTATTGGCAAGTAAAGTTTCCAATTCTTCAACAGAAGAACTAGGGTAGACCTTCTTGAGAAGGTGACCTTTGAGTGAGGATCTGAACAAGGCGAGGGAAATGAGTCATCCGGGTAGCTGGAGGGAAGGGGAAGAGCAAGTTCGAGGCCTCTGAAGTAGACGTAGGCCTCATGTGTCCAAGGAGCAGCAAAGAGGCCAGTGATACCAGATGGAAGTGACCAAGTAGGTAACACACAGGTAGATTAGGTCAGATAAAACCAGGAAGAGTAGATTCAGTAGGGCCTAGAAGGCACTTTAAAACATTTCCACCTTTACTCTGCATAATACGGGAGGCCGTTAGAAATTTTAAATGGAGAAGTGGCATAATTGGATCAATGTGCTAAAAGGAATCACTTTAGTTGTTCAGCTGAGACTAGACTGCATGGAGCAAGAATGGGAGAAGGACACCAACCAGAAGGTAGCTTAGCCTGCATCTCCCCAAAAGCCATGCTTGAGACGATGGCTGCCCACAGAGAGCTTCTTTTGTCAAGTGATCCCAAAGGAGTGGACTCGGCCCCTGAGAGGGGTGACACGGGGAACTAGAGCCAGTTAAGAGCTTTACGAAGCTAGCCGCTAGGAGCAGGTGGGGTTCCAGGCACAGAAGCCTCCAAAGATGTACAAAGCCGATACTCACCTTACCACCTAAAAGATGGAACAGGGAGCTTTTCCCCACCAGCTCTCCTTCCCCACTGGCCAAGCATTGCCCCAGGGAGCTGTAACTCCCTTTAGCTTCCAGTTTTGAAAATAGAAAGCAAAGGAACGGTGGAGCAAGTGTCCAGAGATACCACATTTAAGGGTGGCAAGGTAGCCTTGGAGGAAAGCAAGAGATGAGAAAGCTAGAGGTAATTTGAGGGGAGCGACCACCAGGGTACACTTACAAGCAGCTGGGGGTGGAAGCAATGGTGGAGTAAAAAGGTAGGTTGAGAGTAGATGAAGTAGGACACAGGACTTTTCCCAAGCAGGGAGCCTCTGCGATAATGCACAATGGCAGTTTGCACAACAGTGGTGGCAGTGCAGGTGCTGAGGATCTGTCCCGTTAGAGTAGACTTTTAAACGTAGGGCCAAAAGTATTTGCCGACCGATTTAATGAGAAGTGGGAGAAAAAAAGAGAGTTTTGTGCAGCTTCTGTTAACTGAGTAGGAGCTAACTGCAAAAACAATGAGGTTGAGGAGAAGGATCGGGATCTTTGGTTTTGGATGCGTCACATTTGACCTTCCTCTTAAGAGAAATCTTGACATATGACTCTGGACTTAGAGCACAGGGGAGAGATCCAAGCTGGAGGTATACATGTTGATGGTCCCAGCACACGCACAGTGTTTGAAGCCGTAAAATCACTTAGGATCACCAAGGAAGTGAGTATAGACAAAGGGAGAAGAGGTTCCAACACGAAGATGTGGGAGAGACATGAAGCAGAGGGAGAGACCAGCCAAAGAGCTGGAGAAGGGAGCAATCACTGGTGCGGGAGCAAGCCTGGGGGACACTGTGCGAGAAGCCAAGTCCAGGAAGTGTTTCAAGAAAGAATGAGTGGTTACGCCTCTCAAGTGCTGCTGCTGGGCCAACGGACCACTGACCTTAGCCCTGAAATGCCACCGCCGACCATGATAGGAGGCACTTGGGCACAAAAGCCTGGGTGGTCTGAATTCAAAAGACAAAGAGGAGGATTTAGAGTTTGTGTGTACGGAACATCCTTTCAAAATGATTTTGCTGCAAGGGGGGCAGGAAGTCAGAGGATGAAGTGGGGCAAAGTTGGCTGTTCTTAGATGGAGGAAATAATGATGTTGGGGTGTGGACGGGAATAATCTAGTTGAAGGCCGAAGTGATGGTCTAGAAGAGAGAGAGGATAATTGCCCAAGTATTGTCCCTGGGCAGGTGGAAGGGGATGGAGTCTCACACCCCGGCAGACGTGGGAGTCTCACTTAGCTGGCGAAGCTGTTACGCCAGTGGGAGGAAAGGTAAAATCTGACGGTAAAAGGCTGGTCCTAGGAGCTTGCTGGAGTCTTCTCGGGTTCTGTCTATGTGAAGAGTGAAATAAAATGTCAAGCGTGGGGTCTGGAAAGGAGATGCTGGAGCTTTCAGGAAAAAAAGAGAAGCTATGTATATATTTGACATCAAGGAATGTGGGGAAGCAGAGCGTAATTGCCAGGCGGCGTCTTGGTCCACTTGGGCTGCTATACCAAAATATGGTGCCTCATACACACAGACACTGATTTCTCACAATCCTGGAGGCTAGAAAGTCCAAGTCAAGGTGCCAGCAGAGTCAGGGTGTGGTGAGGATCTGCTTCCTGGTTCACAGACTTGTGTCTTTTCGCTGTGTCCTCAGACGGTCAAAGAGATGCGAGAGCCCCGCAGGGTCTCTGATAATGGCATTAATCTCACTCGTGAGGGCTTCACCCTTATCACCTGATCACCTCCCAAAGGTCCCCCCCTCCTAATACCATGACATTGAGAGTCACATTTAAACATAAGAATTTTGGGAGGGACACAGACATACATTCTATGGTACCAGGTAGCAGCGGACCACGGGACATTCAGGGTCATGAGTTTAAAATGACACCAGGTGACCTGGATGTGTGCTTTTCTTCAGCAAGACCCAGGTCTCCAGGGGACGATGCAGCCGAGGCAGAGGTGGATTTAACCAGGGCTGTGGTTTAGCCTGTGACTCCAAAGACACCGGAAAGAAAGAATCAAGGAACTAGGAGTGTGTACAGGAGAGTGATTTTAATAATTACCATGGAAATAGGCTGATCTGGAAGGATGCCAGGACATGAAACATGAAAGAGTGAAAGTGTCAGATCGATAATGGCGGGACCAACCACGACTCTGCTGCCCTAAATGATTACGGCGACTATCTCCAAATCTAGGACCGTAGTTTAGAATCTTAGGCCCCACGAGCATTTTTTTTTTTTAATTTTGAAATAATGATTGACTCACAGAAAGTTGCAAAAGCAGTCCTGTTAATGCTTCACCTGTGTACTCCTCCGCCAATGACAAATCGTTTTGACTGTAGGGTCATACCCGTGAGCATCCTTGAGTATCGGGCGCCTTGTAAGTAGACTCAGTTCAATGAAAGAGAGAAGGATGACATAAAAAGAAGCAGCACTCACTCAGTGGTATCCATCCCCTTGCTCCCTCCTTCTTTTGCTTCCAGTGCCTAGACTTTGAGCCCGATGAACAGACGTGGGTCCAGACACATTTGGGTTCAAATCCAAGCTCCACTCTTCATTGACTTTGGCATCCTAAGCAGGTTTATATTGTGGTATAAGGTGGAAAATTAAACCTCAGCATTGTGTGCTGCTTTTAAATTTTACACCTGGTAAAATCAGGAGAGCCTCAAGTAGCCTAAGCACAGGTTCCCCTCGCCACCCCATTCCTGTAGGTAAGGCTGCCTAGCCTAACAACCCTCCTTACCAAAAAGACCAGCACAGTTCTTGCTCATCCATGAGCAGTGGCTTTCAGTTCCCTGTAAACCCTGGGAATTATTCAAATCAGCGAAGTCCCGCCCTCCCATGGGAACCAGGAGTCATTCTAGACTCCATAAAGCCCAACTCCCACAGCCCCTGCTCATTTCCTCTGCTCCTGAGCACAAACCTGCGTAGCCCTGCATGGTGTGCTGGGTCCCCTTCATGAACCGCTGTTGATCTGAGCTGTCCTTTGCTTTGGGTTTCGCCATCGTGGTAGCTCTAAGGCAGGAATCCCTCCCTTTCCAACAGGCTGAACAGGTTATGATTCAGCTTAATAAAAATGTCTAAGAAATAATGAAACAATCACAGTTGTAAGGGAAGAACACAAATTGGAAACATAAGAAGCCCATGGAACCTCCTATGGGAAGAACCCGACTAGAGACACACATAGGTATACGTGAAATCACCGTATTGATCAAGATACAGAACACATCCAGCATGTAGTTGTATTTTGATTTCTTTTGTTTTTAAAGATTTTATTTTTTTATTTGAAAGACAGAGAGAGCACAAGTACAGGGAGAGGCAAGGAAGACGGAGAAGTTGACTCCTCACTAAGCATGATGCCCGATGCAGGGCTCGATCTCAGGACCCCAAGATTATGGCCTAAGCCAAAGTCAGATGCTTAACTAACTGAGCCACCCAGTGCCTGCAATTTTGATTTCTGTTCCACTCAAGAGTTTTTTGAGATAGTGCCTTTTAATGGTAAAGTTTTTTGTGCTTATATCTTAGTTATTAATATCTACTTTTTTCTTCATGTTACGTACTGTGGCTTGTATCATATTTGGAGTTTGGAATTTATTGAGTTGTTCTTGTTATATAATAATGCATAACAAAATATTATAAATGATACCTAGGGGCTTGGAAACAAGGACATATTCTCTATTTGTCAGAAATAGAATTCTAAAAAAATAGAATTCTATATCTTCAATGTGTGGTTGCATAGACTAATGTACATGTGTATTTCTATAGGATTTTATTTGTATTTCCAATGGTTTTAACATATGTTGTATCTTTAATCAATTAAAAATCCCCATAAAAATAAAAAAAGATATCTTAGGAATTTTTTTTTAAAAGCCCACATGCATCACCTCTCTCATCTTTTAATCTATAAAACAAGAATCCAAATACAACCCCTTGCCCCGAATCAGATAAACTATCGTACACAGTCTCTAGATCAAGACCCAGAATTCAAGTTGTGGAGCAAAGGGGGGACTTAGGCGACCGAAGCATTCCTGCAGGGGGGCTTTCAGGCCGGGAACCTGGGTGCTGGCCCAGCCTTCAGGCCTGTGTGTGAAGGTGCAACAGCAGCTCCTTTGAGCTCTTCCCTAGAAGGTGGGGGTGAGGGGGAGGCTGCCTCCCTGAGTCTGCTCCTCCTCCCTGCTGACATCTGGGGCTTTGACCCTTTCTTTTTTAATCTACTTTTGCTAAGATGCATTTAATAAAAAAATACACAAAAAACAAAATGCAAACCTATTTCCCTTGCCTCTTAGGCTTCTGGGATGTCATCACCTCCAGTTTATTGGATTTGTTTCCAGTTGTTAATAAAGCATTGAAACAGTAAAAAAAAAAAAAAAAAAAATCCCTATAAAATATTCCCTTCCTCTCCCTGAAGATGATGCCTCAGTTGCAGCACAAGAACCACCTTCTTCACAGTTGACTCCCTCTCCTTTCTTTGAACTCTTCCCCCAATTATAATGTTCACTACTCTAATGACACATACATTATCTTCTCATATATATCCATTTTCACTACCACTTCCAAAACTAGAAGAGCAAAGAGTATGTCTTTGCTTTTTCTATGCCTCAAAACACTTTATGCAGTTTTGTGATCACAGTAGATGCTCAATAAATAAAAATAATAGCTACCATTTACTGAGTGTTCACTACAAGTCAGGCCCTGAGCTAAGAGTCTCACAGCAAACCATCATGGTGGATGAAGTAGTGTTTTACTTACCCAAACATGGTGGTTTAAAGCAACAATTATTATGATACGTAATTGATTTTGTGGATCAGAAATTGAGTCAGAACTTAGCCGGGTGAAAGGTCTACCTGATGTCAATGAAAGTCACTCAGTGGTATCTGGCTGAGAGACAGACAGGTCTGAAGGGCTCAAGACGGTCACACTTTCAAGTCTAGCACCTGAGTGGAGACGGCTGGAAGGTTGGACTCATCTGAGACTGTCAAGCATAGTACTTGGTGCACTGAGGAGGTACAGAGCTCCAAGAGCAAGTGTTCCCACAGCAAGATGGCAGCCACATGGCCGTCCTGATCTCACCTCTGGAGTCACATTGTGTCACCACACTGCATTCTGACCACACTTGTCAAGCAATCACTAGCCTGTCCATTTCAAAGGCAGAAGACACAGACTCAACCAGTTGATGGGAAGGATGCCAGAGAATTTTTGGTCAAGTGTTGAAGTCACTAATGATATTATCCCTGCTCTAAAAAAAAAATGTAAATTTGGACTTACGGAGAGATTGAGTAACTTATGCCATGCAGCAAGGCAACTGTGTTAACCCCTGAGGAGGATGACCACCAACTGTACCCCAAGATAGGGACCCTGCAGTACCTGCATTACTTTTTTAATTAAGACACTTTACCTTGGAATATTGTAGTGTTCTTCAAAGATCTCACAGTATACGAAGAGAGGGCTGCTTCTTATAGCCCGTATATTCCTTAAACAGATACTCCCACAAGTCTAAGCATAGAGTTTCCAGTAGAGGGAAGACTTATCACTTCACCGGGGCTAGCATATGGTTGTGACACATTCACGGGAGTGATTGAAGTGATTTGGAAAGATGTGTCTAAGTTGTGTCACATCTTCCAAGATTAGGAGGCATCCTAAAAGGAAGACTGATTTAGAGGCGTTATGGCTAATGCGGGTGCAGTTGAAAATTGCTGCAAATTTGCATAAACGTGCCTTGAAAAGCAAAAAGCTGCTATAGTCTGACTTTTCTGGAAACTGGTTAATTAGGATGCTGAATATTAGTTCATTTACTGCCTGCTCCTATGGCCAAGGGGTGTGTGTGCGTGTGCGTGCGCGTGTAAGCACATGCATGTGTGTGTTTCCGACCGGAGGTGAGGGTGGGGGCTACTGGGGACAGTATCATCATTATTTTGAACACATCACTTCGTACAAAAATGACCCTTTCTGTGGAGAATTTTGGCAACGTTAGTGACTTGGATGGAGAGTGGCAACACGGCGCAGGCAAAGATGCTGGCCTTGAGGATTGTATTTCTGAGGTGAAGTGGACCACAGAATCGAGGTGGTAGGGAAGGCAGCGGCGGTGTAGTGAGGGGCGGCGGGGCTCCTTCAGGCTGAGGCTGGCTCCCATCACACACCTCCCGCTGAGTGAAGCGTCTGACCCCAACGTCTGAGCCCAGTTTCCTTACATGCGAAGTGGAGGTGATGACCACGACAAGCACTGCAGCAAAAATTCTAGAGTCCACACAGGCAGAGCCTCAAGGAGGGTCTGCACTTCAAGGGTGTTTAATAGACGCTACCCGATGCTGTGCATGGTGGGAGGCTATAATTCTTCACGTCCTCTGATCAAGTCATATGGAAGGCAGAGACACTGGCCCCGGATGCCCGTCCACTGAGAGCATGTTAGCACAGTGCGCAGCATGGGTAACGGTGCTGTATGGTGGTGATGGGTGTGTGCACCAGCGGGTGACTGGGCCACGGCGCAAGAGGAGCACAGAAGAACGGGGTGGAGACCTGGACACTGCCCTGGGGGCTGACGGGGGGCACAGGGAAGGCCCGACAGTCCCGGGAGTGCCCTCCACCCCTCGCCCACCACACCCTTGCTGGGACTGCTGCTCATCTAGTGCTAGGCCCCTTTCTGGGTCCCCACCTTTCCAGCTGGGACTGCTGGGCACCTGTGCACACACCCAGTTAGAACGAGGGTCTGTAATCCTGTCAGCATCCGTGTGCGTTTGGCAGGCCTGCTAATCTGGCTTTTCTTTTTTTTTTTTTTTTTCCTGCTTTACATGTTTGGCTCTAAATTCCTGCTGATTCCATTGATGGCTTGCGTGTCACATCTAATGTCTCTTTAACTTAGTAAAGATGCTCAGCGCCACAGCAGAATGCATATAAAGCCTCACTCTGTAGTTATCAAAACATGCGATTTTCTTCCAAAATACAGTGATTGGGATTCCTGGGTGGCTCAGCCGTTGAGCATCTGCCTTTGGCTCAGGGCTGATCCTGGGGTCCCGGAATCGAGTCCCGCATCGGGCTCCCTGCATGGAGCCTGCTTCTCCCTCTGCCTGGGTCTCTGCCTCTCTCTCTCTGTGTCTCTCATGAATAAATAAATAAATAAACAAACAAACAAATAAATACTATTTTTTAAAAAACAAAATACAGTGATTCACACTCTTATTTCCCCACCCCCCAGCCATTGATATGTATGCTTATTTGATTTAATTTTATTTTTTGTTCTCCGTAATGGCTTGTCTCTATTAATTCTATCCTAAACACATTACTCCCCAAACTAGTAACCAGCTGCAGCGTGTCGGTGTTTTCACCACAAAATGTCCAGCTCACCACTGATTCTGTAATTCAAAGAGAGGGTCGCGTAGTCCTCGGAGCTCCGTGATGAAATGCATTTGTTGTAGTTCGTATTCTACAGGGACTTGACTCTTTCCATCTTCCTTTTTAAATCACAAAATCAATACACACTCCGGCCCACACATCGATCACTAACCCGAAGGGAGCCGCTCTCCCACCGCCTGCTAGTCCTTCAGTGTACTCTGTGGGTTGCAGGAGTTCCGTCAAATGTGAAGTCTGATTCGATCAATACCCAGGCTCCTTTCCTCCCTTAATAAAAATACTGTGGTACTATCTTATAGGACTATTGTAGAGTATCTTTTGTCTGCGAACTTTCTGGAAATAAGTCCATGAATAGGAAACTTATGAAAGGCAAAAACAAGCGGCCAACTGACCCAAGAAATAATGTTCACTGCACTATGTAAGGGAGGAAAAACATCTTTTCCGAAGCCCCGTCCTGGGTCCTCCCGCTGGGGTCCTCTAACTGGACTGACAACACACCAACGAAGAGAAGGAGATCCTACAGATGTGCCGAATATAGCTGCTACGTGACAGGGCCTGCGTAAGAAAATGAAGACCTGGGGATCCCTGGGGGGCTCAGTGGTTTACCGCCGCCTTCGGCCCGGGGTGTGACCCCTGGGTCCTGGGTTAGAGTCCCGCGTCCCGCTCCCTGCATGGAGCTTGCTTCTCCCTCTGCCTGGGTCTCTGCCTCTCTCTCTCTCTCTCTCTCTCTCTCTCATGAATGAATAAATAAAATCTTAAAAAAAAAAAAAAGTGAAGACCCAAAGAAATGGTCAAGCCGGAGTGCTTTTATACGACATTTGATAAAAAACAGTCATGGCAAAATATGATAGAAAAAAGGGATGTGAGCTAAAGGGAATATACCCGGGGGACTTCAGGAGGCCGGCCCCTCTGGGTTCCTCCAGGCCTCCCTCCCTCGGGCTTCTGACATCAAGTTGTTTCCTTTCCCGAGGTACAGGGAGCGCACCTCTTACAACAGGGTCTTAGGACCTGCTCTGGGCAGAAAGGGGCAGCCAGAGAGTCCTTCTGGCACTTGGCATTGCTGTTTTCTCAAATTCCTTCAGCTCAGAATATTCAGCACGCCGCATTTCGGGGCAGTGTGTCCCCAATCCCTACACTACAAATAATATAACCTGCAGCCACCTAATGCTTCCTGTCTACACACTCCACTCCAGGACACTTGCACATACCACTTCGTTTAATTCTCATAACCACCCTATGCATGGACGCCACTCAGATGCAAACGCAGGAAAACTAGAGACCACACCAGAGTCTAAAACACCATGCTCAGAAGAAATGTAAGTAAAGCTACATAAAATGCTCAATTTCACCTACCACACTGACCAAAGGTGTTTTTCATTAGGTGGCAACTCAAGGTTGAGAAAAACGTAGTGAAACAAACCTCCTCAGGATGTGATATGAAAATACAGGTTGGTACATCCTCTCTATAAGCGGATTAAGTACCTCATAAGTTTACACCCTTTAACCTGTAAATTAGGCTTCTAGAAAATCTACCCTTAAGAAAATTCTGAGATGAGTTGAAAACTTGATGGTGATTCTGGAGGCCTTTGAGCCAGGCTGCCCAGATCGGGTTCGAGTTCCAGTGATTGCCAGGTGTGTAGTCTTGGGGTTAGCCAGCCTCTCTATGCCTCAGTTTCCCCCACTATAAAATGAACATCATCACATTACCCAGCTCTGCTGGAAGCATTCATGTCCTTAATCCATGTAAGATGGTTAGAGAGGTATCTGGCACGTAGTTGGTGCTATTCAATACCAGCTCTTAAATATACTGCAGAATTATTTATAACAGAAAAAACCGTGAACTCCCAAATGTCGTAAAATTTATAAATAGTTACATATACTGGCTACTTCTTTTTTTTAAGAGTTTATTTATTTATTTGAGATTAAGAGGGGGTGAGATCGAGAGAGAGAGAGAGAGAGCACAAGCAGGGGGTAGAGGAAGAGGAGGAAGCAGGCTGAGCAATGCGGGGCTCAAAATCAGGACCCCAAGATCATGACCTGAGCCGGAGGCAGACTCTTAACTGACTGAGCCCCCAGGCGCCCCCACAATACTGGCTCATTCTTAAATGTCACACTCTATACAATGGGATAGTACACAACCATTTAAAATATTTCCAAATATTTATTGATAAAATAAAAAAACGCCTATGAAATTGTGCTACATGCAAAAAGAAGAAACGAAATTTTAAACAGATCAAAATTGCAGTTACATACATAAATGTGTTTGCGTGTTTATGTGCACAAAAAATTTTGATAAAAATGCACCGAAATTCTTAAATCCTGGAAATTCTTGTGGTGTAACATATATATATGTACCTCTTTCTTCTATAGATTCTATTCTTTTTTATATATATAAATATTTTGAATTACCTTTTTTTTGAGAGAGCCAGTGCATGTGGAGGGGAGGGGCAGAAGAGAATCTTATGCAGGCTCCTCGCTGAGCACGGAGCCTGATGCAGGGCTCCACCTCACGACCCTGAGACTATGGCCTGAGCTGAAATCAAGAGCCAATAATAGGATTCTTGATATTGCAAAACTAATGCATATGATCAGTAGCTCACTTGTCTACCTACAAGTTATAAAGTGAATTGACATAAACCTTTGAGCTAAACTCTCTGAGACTGTCTACACCAACATCACAGTAGACCTGTGCGCAGAATTTCCCTTCTTCCCGAACGTCGTTGCCTCTGAGTGAGGCAGGACAAGCAGGCACTTCAGACAGAGCCAATTTTTAGATTCCTCTGCTAATCACTTCACTTTGAGAACTATTTAGTCATAAAATCTGAGAAAGAGAAAGAATAACAGCACTCTTAGGTACTTCTGGAAGCGATTTTGGTTTGCATTACAAAGTGAAAGACGGAGGGGAAAAAAAGGCAGGGTACTGAGGTGGGCACTGACGGGATGAGCATTGGGTGTTATTCTATGTTGGCAAATTGAACACAAATAAAAAATAAATTTATAAAAAAAAGGGGGGGGGATATTCCTCAGCCATTAGAAACGACAAATACCCACCATTTGCTTCAACGTGGATCGAACTAGAGGGTATTATGCTGAGTGAAGTAAGTCAATCGGAGAAGGACAATCATTATATGGTCTCATTCATATGGGGAATATAAAAAATAGTGAAAGGGAATAAAGGGGAAAGGAGAGAAATGAGTGGGAAATATCAGAAAGGAAGACACAACATGAGAGACTCCCAACTCTGGGAAATGAAGGGGACGTGGAAGGGGAGGTGGGTGGGGGGTGGAGGTGACTGGGTGACGGGCACTGAGGGGGGCACTTGATGGGATGAGCACTGGGTGTTATGCTATATGTTGGCAAATTGAACTCCAATAAAAATAAATAAATAAATAAATAAATAAATAAATAAATGGAAGGGTAATGACCAAAATTGGCAACACGTCAATAAGGAAGAACAGGTAATATGTTAGTAGAACTTGAATTTAACTCTAAAAAAAAATGTGTGCGCATTTAAAGATTTAATAAAACAGAGTAAATCTGAGAGACAGATGTCAGTAAAGGGCAGTGTCATTCATTAAATATCCACTTAATAATTAAGATTTCAGGCCATCTCATGGAATTTTAGCGTCTTCTTATAACACAATCACTTGAATTTGATAGTGTTTCAGCTCTTCTTCCAAGAAGGGTTGTATTTTCCTGTCTCAAATACTTTTAAGTTATAAAATTTTCTCTTCACTCTTTTGCAAAGGCATTTCAATTCCAACCCGGCCACCTGTGTTTTACAATATTACTAACAGCATTCTGTAAATATCTTTTGAAGTTTTATATGAAGGTGGCAGATTGCAAATCTGAAAGGCAATATAAATCTGCAAAATATAACTGGGTCGTCAGGGGAAAAAAATCGTTGGCAACATAGACAGGAAATCCATTTTGCAATCAACCTGGGTCTTATCAAGGTTCTGTTTGCTTTACAAATACTGATGAAGTAGAAATCTAAGAGGTGATCAAGGTTATTTACTAAGTAATCATGCAATGTTCTGTGGTTAACTATGTGGCACCAGTTACAGAGGTAACAGAAAAGGAACTCCAACAGCTCAACACACATGCCTCTTTTATCTACAGACAATGAAAAAAGAAAATACTGCCTTCACTTATTTAATGTACCAGTCAACCCAACACAAAATAAATAGCAGGGCAACTGGTTCCTGTTTGTCTTTAGAACATTTTTTAGGAGCAGAGAGGCAAAGAGGCGAAAAATCTGATAACTCAGGCTTGCCCACACTGACGGAGAAGACATTTGTGATTTACGAAACAGAAAAGCAAACAAAACAAAGCAGCCCTGAGCAAAAAGAGAAGGAGCAGTGAGTACCTCCTCACCTAGAAGCTAGAATGGGAAAGAAAGGAACAAACTACCCAGTTGGCCACGAGGTGGATGGCAAAGTGATCCCATAGAAACGCCAGAAATCCATCTCTGTCCAGCCTCTGGTCCCCAGATCTGTAGACTAAAATATCTGATTTAAAAAAAAAATCACTTATCAGTTTTTCTTTTAAAAACAGTGATATATTAAAGAGAATAAAAATTAATGATAATTCCCAACATGATTGTTGATCTATACCTCCTCCAAGGCTTTTCTCCATGAACGAACCCTTTTACGGACAACGTTGCTACCTCGGTGGGCTAGGGAGCTCCCAGGTTTATGCCATAATGTTAGTTAAAATTTAATACATTCATTTGGTAGACAAAGGTGTGGTCTCTGGAATGAGACAAACCTGGATTAAAATCCAGTGCTTTGGAGCAAAGTACTTAAATTCTCCACGGTTTACTTTCCGCGATGATAAAATGTACAAAACATCTTACGGATCAAGATTCGGTGAAGATTTGGTGAAACGATGGACTTGAAGCTTAGGATAGACACTAAGCTCTAAATTAGCAGCAGTTATTTTTATTTTGTATGTGTTTTAAAATTAGCAATGTAGGGATCCTTGAGTGGCTCGGCGGTTTAGCGCCTGCCTTTGGCCCGGGGCGTGATCCTGGGGTCTTGGGATGGAGTCCTGCGTCGGGGTCCCTGCGTGGAGCCTACTTCTCCCTCTACCTATGTCTCTGCCTCTCTCTCTCTCTCTCTCTATCATGAATTAATAAATAAATAAAATCTTTGAAAAAAAATCCCCAAAAATGGAATATTTTAAAATTAGCAATGTATACAACTCGGGCATTCCCTTGTGCCAATACAATAAGTCAATCTTTGGAAACTGGATTCCAGTATTTCCAGTGTGTGTCCTGCCCAAGGCTTGCTGACACACTTGCTCAGCATCCCCAGGCCCACTCGTTGACTCGGTCTCACATCAGCTGCCACCATCAGGAGATAATCTAAAACAACCCATCATTTTAAACACAGATGGCTAACACCACATGTTTATTTGCAGGTGCCCTGTTGGGTCTGACCTACCAACCATGACCACCGTCCGGGGGTGGAATCCTCACTCCACATCCTACTGGCCATATGCCCCTAGACCAGTCACTTCACTTCCCTTGGTCTCAGTCTACTCAGCTGCAAAAGATAAGTAGAGCTTAGGACGGCGTGTAGCACTCGGTACTTCATCCGTAACATCGGCACTCACACGGGGCCTTTGTGGGACCCATATCCAGAGAAGCATTTATTTGACGATTGTCTTAGTCCTGCCATGAGACTGAGATCTAGGTCTACAAAGACTGTTTGCATCCTTCTGCTCTGCCATCTGCAGCGTACCCGTGAGGGCTCCCCTCCCAGCCCCAGGAGCATGGCTACAGCGACTCCAGACATGCCAAATTGATGCCCTGATATTTTGTGAGGGAGAGAGGCATTTCTTCCCATGAATATCGGTTTATTAGCATAGGAAACCTCTGCCAGAAGCCCTCACCAGGCTCCCTCTCCGATAGGGTCGCATGCTGTGGCCTAAACTAGTCACTGGCAAGAGGAATGACATCACCAAGAATGATCTAGACTAACAATGGCTCATCCTCAGAAGTCGGGAGAGTGGAAAACCTAACACTCGGTGGGGAGGGGTCTTCCAGGAAAGGGAATTAGAGAACGGGAGGAAGGAGGCCAGGAGAATGGCTGTTACAGGCGATCCACAAAACCTAACAGCTAATTCTTTCTCAGCATTTTTTACCATCACAGTAAACACATACTGTACACCCGACACAGACTTTGTGCGGATTGGAATTGTCTCAACAATCCACTCCGGTATGGCCTTTGTCCTCATTGGTCTCGTGAAATGCTCTCCTGTTGAGTCACTTCTCCATCCTCATATTCACCGCTCAGGAGCAACAAACACAGTTAACCCCTCCCTGGACGTGTCAACCCTGTTGTGTTTTCCCTCTGCTAGCTACTCCTTCCCCAGCTCTTCCGCTGACCCCTTCTTGGCAAGATGGTGTCTAAACGCTGGAGTGCCCTAGGGCTCATCCTGGACCGTTTCCGTTCCCTGTTCATTCTTTCCCCGTGAATCGTCTATTCCAGCAAAGCCAGTGATTCCCAGATCTGCACCCCCAGCCCAGAGCTGTGCCCTAAGCTCCAGGTTGCATTTTCTGCCTCTTATTCTTAGGTACATACGCGGTATCTCTACCTAGATCCTAACGTGCAGCCTAAACTTCACATGCCCAACCCGGAATGCTTAGCCTCTTGGCTCGAACCAGTTTCTTCTAGAATCTTGTCTTATCTGATGGAATCTTCTTGTCAAGCCAAGAACCTAGGAACTGTCCCGGATTTCTCCTTAGCCCCTCACATTCAACCTATCAGCAAGTTTTATCATTTTTACCTTCCAAATACATTCCAGACCCATCTGTTTATCTCTGTTTCCATTGCGACTTCTTCACGACTCCCAGCCTCCGTCACCTTACTTAGAACACAGCTAAAGCTTCCTAAGTGTTCTCCCTGCTATCATCCTTAACATCTGTTCCATAGTCCATCGTCTACACGGCAGTTAGCTTGTAAAAATACAGATCAAACCATGTAATTACACTTCTTAAAAGTCTCCAGTGATTTCCGTAGCACTTAGAGAATGTCCAAATCCTTAACGACGGCTCAAACAAATTACACGATTGGGACCTTGCCATCCTGTAAAGCCAGTCTCTGTTTCTTAAATACTCTGTCCTACCTCAGGACCTTTGCATTTTGTATTCCCCACCATAGAACACTCTTGACCTCATCCCTCACAAGGCTAATGCCATTCTATCATCAGGTCAGCCTCCAGATCACGTCCCCGGGGACGCCTGCTCCGATCGCCCTATCTGATGGAGGGCTGCTTCCATCTGCCAAGGCATGCTGACTGTTGGATCCTACGCGACACGTAAGACTATCAGAATCGGTTCACTTAATTACTTATTGCCTGTCTCCCCCATCTAGAAGGCAACCTTCACGGGGATAGGGACTTGGCGTATCTTGTTCAACATTGCATCCCAACATCCGGACTAGCACCTAGCGCACAGTAGCTACTTCATGACATTTGTGCCGTGAATAAATGATACTCCAGAAAGCAAATGCTTTCCCTCAATGTACAGATGTTGAAATTGAGAATCAAGGAGGTTTAAAAATTTTTGTCCAAGGTCAAATCATGCAGGCAAATCGCATGTTAACACCATGAGTGTAGAACATAACAAGTGTTCTTTCGAGGGTACTAATGAAGGATAGTTGGAAGAAGGCAGGCAGGGACAAGGGGCCCCCACCCGAAGAGAAAACCACCCGTCAAAGGGTTTGACACCACCCTGGAAGGAGCCCTCCTCCCTTTCCCACGTGATCGGTAGGTGACAAAAACCTGTATCTTGTTCAATGTTGCATCCCAACATCCAGACTAGCGCCTAGCACACAGTAGCTGTGTTGCATCTAGCAGTAGTTGCATCCAGTGAGTTGAGAAGTGAGTCAGATGAAAACAGCCCACCAACGACCCCATAAACACCCCTAGATCTAAACACCAAACTGGCAACTCTCTCGGGCCCCCTCTCTCTTCGGGAGCTTTGTGCTATCACTGGAGAAATTTTACTATCGCTCGATCAACTTTGCTGCCCATCAGTGTTCGTCTGGTCTACCTCGTCCTTCTTGGAAGTGGTGTGACCGAGACCCAAGGACGTGGAGGGAAAAGAAACCCTGTAACAACAACGCCGCTAAGAATCGGATGACTTGTTAGATCCGATGTTGACGTGCTCTTCAACTGCTCTGTCACTTTCCTGATGCAATCCACGTCGGAACGTCGCTATATTAGCAGTTAATTATACAAACAGGTAAGAGTTAGGACCCGGAACGCTGAGGTGAATGAACTTGCTGACTCAAGAATTCCAGGACCTAAAAAAAAAAAAAAAAAAGAATTCCAGGACCTGTGACTTCAACCAAATGTTATCACTAAATAAATAGAGATAAAGTGGAGTGAATGGGATTATATACTGAGGATTAAAGGAGAGATGTCGAACTTTACCAAAAGACTGTAAAAGCACCGTAAAATTTAAGGTTTTTTAAAACCATAAGTTTCAGCTTAAACCCAAAATATTGGAATGTTTTTCTTTCCTTCTTTTTTTTTTAAAAAAAGATTTTATCTATTTGACAGAGAGAGAGCACAAGGAGACAGAGAGGGAGAGGGAGCAGGGAGCTGGATGTGGGGCCTGATCCCGGAACCCCAGGATCATGACCTGAGCTGAAGTCAGACACTTAATCAACTGAGCCACCCAGACGTCCCAGAATGCTTTTCTTTTTTATAAATAACATTTTGATTTTATAAAGCATATTTTTATCTCTGTATATCTATAAGGCTTCTTTTTACTTCTTCCTAAACTGGAGGACTGATTACAAAAATCCAGTCTCTCAAAACACAAGCTTACGGGGCACGTTTATCTCTGCTGAGGGCTGTGCAGGCTCTGGGACCACAGGCGGTGGTAATTTATGAACCTTTGAAGTCTCAGGAAGAAAGATCAGTGGAGCTCAGTGCAAATCGGAGAGTCTGGAAACTCATCCAGTACCTCCTCCAAGATTGGAAAGAACCTTCAGGAAAACTAAAATCCACCAGCAAGCCAGACATTGCAGAAGGAAGCTAATAAGATCGGGATGGCTGCGGGGCCCAGTCCTCCAGGTTTCCTTCAATCATGCAGAACATGTCACTGCAGGTCACTTCGCTGGACCTGAGGGAGACACCTGAGGCACCTGCTAGGACGGGCTCAGTTCCCAGTTTTTGATTCAAAGGTGGCCTCCTGGACGGTGGACCGCTCAGGGCGCCACAAGGCCCCGGCGCAGGGGAGGACCTCACCCTTTCATCAGCTACATTGTTTGGCTCACCGGCCCCCGGGGGCCCCCGAACATTCACTGCCAGAGCTGAGCCTTCACATAACCTGGGGTGTCAGGGAACACCCCGTCCCGGAGCAGGAGGCCGGCCTGTCAGGTGGACAGCGGGCCATTGGCTGTTGAGGCTTCAGGGCTACAACCCGTCCTGGGGGGACAGGCCCTGCCACCTGGGCCCTGCGTCCGCTTCTAGAACAGAACCCTCTGGGCCGATCACCTCCCTTCAATGTTGACAGGACAGTCTAGGAACATCAGGGCCACGCGGACGCAGGATGCACCTACACAGACGTGCTCAGCCGGGCACCCAGGGGCTCATCGGAGAAGCAGCCCTCTCTTGACTTCGGTTCCAGGGAGGGTCTCAGGGTCCTGAACTCAAGTCCCACAGGAGGCTCCATGCTCGGTGGGGAGTCTGCTTCACATGCTCTCTCCCTCTGCCCCGTCCTGGCTCTGGCTGGCTCGCTCACTTGCTCTCTTTCTCAACTAAATAAATGAACAAAACCTTCTAAAAAAAAATGTGCATTGATACGTGGAAGACTTTCGGCTAACGGGACTTGAGAAACTCCCCGATTCCCACCTACCCAGGGGCTGCAAACTCTCCTCTCATTGCCTTTACTCCTTCTTCTGATCTAGCAACTACCCTGGATTCCAGAGAGCGCAAAAGAAAGGAAGGGCCTCACCTGCAGGAGACCTTGACTACAGGTCACACCTTGTGAAGTCAGGGGCAGGTCAAAAGCTGGGTGCTTTCAGAAGATCGGGCTGGGAAGACGTCAGTGACCCAAGTATCTCTACACACGACACATCTGAGCCACACGGATGTTTTTTTTCTTATTCACCATAAAGCAATGTTTTTTTTTTTTCCTTTTCTTTTTCTCATTCTTCCTTTTATGTAGCTGTTAACATGAAAGGGACATGTCGGCACATAAATTGCTCAGTAAGGCTCCCATTTCTCTAGTCTTTCTGGATCCCTGCCTCCCTCTTTATTTACCTTGACATGAGAACCTCTATTCTTGCCAAAGAGGCAGTTGAGGTGGAAATGCTAATTTATTTGTGTGTCATCGCTCTGAAAACTAACAAAGGAACCAATTACCCAAGGAACATTGTCAGATAAAAAAAGGCACAGCTATAAATACACCCGTCCAGATAAAATTTTGAACTGCTTTTTTCCCCTTGTCTTCAGAAAATGTGCAAAGGTTATATTTTGTCGTAACAGGTCTTAGATGTCAGAAGATACCCGTAACCCATGAACACAACCACACGCATCTACACTCACACACAGGCCATACGTGGGAAGCTTCAAAGAAAACCAAAAGTCAAGGTCGATCAGGCCCTGGATGACACCATCACCAACCGATTTCGGGGACACTGTTATGCCTCTGGAAGGCTGTAACTGCAGGACCTAGCCCAGAGCAGGAAATACATTTTCTTCTGGTTGGTACAAAAAGGATACCCAAGGAGAGGAGCCAGTTCAAGAACCTGGTAGCATTTTCCATTCCAAGACCAGTCAGGAGAAATGAAACAAAAAAAAAAAAATCATACTGGCCTGCTTTCATTTGTCCCACGATGACCAGAAAAGGCAGCAGCTAGAGGCAGTACTAGTCATGGCAATAGCACGGCAGATTGTCCCGTCTGAGCCCAGATCAGCTCCCCCCTTAGCTGATGAGATTTCCTTAAATATATATACATATACCTCAAATTAAAAAAATCTAATTAATTATGCTGCTAAATACCCTACAATCGACTGGAAAGTCCCACAACAAAGAATTACCTGGCTCCAAATCTCAATAGGCTTAAGTTTTAAAACTCTACTCCTAAATATGCCCTGAATGGGTCCGATTCTCTCCATCTCCATTGGCAGCACCTGGTCCAACTCATGACCCCGACCCCCACCCTCTATTCTTTCAGTGGCTCCCCAGGTGGCTTCCTCTTGTCCCCTACTCCCTCCTCCTTTTCTCACCCAGCAGCCAGAGTGACCTCTGTAAGATGTGACAATGATCCTATGAAGACTCTACCCCCACCCTAACACTGTCCAATAGTCTCCCCACGGCACCTAGAAGAGCAGCCCAACTTCTAGACAAGTCCCAGGACTTACTCTCCTTTCCAACTTCACCTTTCCCATCACCATCTACCTGAAGCAAGCTCAGCTTCTTCCTTTCCCTTAACGCACCTGGTCTCTGCCACTGCAAGGACTTTGCCTAGAATTTCCTCCCCCCCATTCTTTGCCTAGCCAGGCCCCACTCAGCTCTTATGTGCTCATGTAAATGCCACTTCACATCAGGCCCTCTGCTAAAGCTCCCTGACTTTCTCTGCTAGCACTCTGTCTTAGCTTTCACTGTGCTTGGGACAATTTTTATTTTTGTGTGTTTATTGTTTAGTGCCTGGCTCTCCAAGTAGAATAGTAGCACTTTGAGGTCAAGGAGCAGGGGAATGAGAGGAATTGTAAAACGTCTAGGATCCAGGCAGGACATGTGGTCCAAGCAGTTCAGACTGGAGGATGGAGGCATTAAAGAAATCTTCACTGACGTCCTTCATACCTTTGTTTAGGGCTCATGCTATTTCCAGGGTGTTCCTAAGCTTCAGCGTGGGGGTTAGCACACACCTCAGTGATCCTGACAGAGGATGTTCATATGGGGGTAGATCTGACCTCATCCACATCTTTCCATCTCTATTTTACGTAGCCTCAGCTTCACTCTCCTACCGCAGTGGTGGGCATCTATGGAGCAGCAGCATAATGGCTCGTGTGAACACACGAGAACAATTCTAGGGCTTTCCCTTTGTGATAATTTTTCATGAAATATTAAATGTTATACTTTCCTTTTTAGGATGCGCATTGTTTGTGCATCTTTGTGGAGATAGTGAAAGGAATTCATATAACCTTGAAAAGAGAATTATATAACAGGAAAGCAAAGAGAAAGAAGCAATCAATTTTCAGGTTTGGGGAAGGTTTTTCAAGTTCAAAATATAGGGCTTTCAAAAATCCTCCTCAGAAGCAACTGTTTTAAAAGCCAAAGCCATTGATTTGCGAGAGTTTTATTTTGTTGAGACAAAAAAGAGGAGGGTAGGCTTTGAGTTTCAAAAGGGAAGATTCTGGGTGAAGTCGTACACGGTTGATACTACAACATTATACCAGAACTAGAGCAGGACTGCAGATCAACCAACCTCTGGGGAAAATGAAGGAGGTCACTTGGACTAAGAAAGGATTGTATGATGGAATCAAACCACATGTAACTCTAGCAGAAGCCAGTAGGTCATACCTGACCATAACTCAGGGGCCATGGACACAGATGGAGTTATTATTGAAAGAGACCAGAACCCAATCAGTCTCCAGCATCTGAAAGAAGCTTTGGAACAGAAACAAGCCATTCAAAATGGTGGCCATTGGGCATGTATGGCTACTGAAATTTAAATTAATTAAAATTAAATAAAATTAGGAGCTCATGTCCTCAAATTTTAAGTGCTCAACAGCCACGTATAACTAGGGGCTCCTGTACTGGACAGCTTAGGAACATTTCTAGGATTGCCCAAACCTCTACTGGACGGCACTGTCATACATCTGTGGCCATGCTCAGGTGCTGCCCTAATGCTATGGAGCCCAAGGCAAAAGAAGGCACACACCACATGCCTAAATATTTAAAATGTATAGGCCAGAGGTGTCTGGGTGGGTTCAGTTGGTTGGGCATCTAATTCTTGATTTCAGCTTGGGTCATGATATTGGGGTCCTGGGACTAGGCCTGTGATGGATTCTGTGCTCAGAGGGGAATGTGCTTGGATTCTCTCTCTCCTCTGCTCCATCCCCCCACCCCCCTGCAACCCGCCCTCATGTGTGCAACCTCCATCTAAATTAAATAAATAAATCTTTAAAAATAAATAAATAGGGACCTCTGGGTGGCTCAAGGGCTAAGCATCTGCCATCTGTTCAGGGTGTGATCCCAAGTGAAAGGCCATGCTACGACCCTCCCAGGGTTTTGTAGGGAGAGGCAAGAGCTCACCTAGAGGTTTTTCTCCTCTTCCTGCTGGTTTGGGTTCTCATTGGCCACAGTTAGTCATCAACCTCCAGCACACCTACTCCAGTTAGAAAAAGCTTCGGTTCCTTGGGAGTTTTCTCGAGCATCTGTGTTTTCTGTGTGTATTAGTTCCTATAACCCATACTGCCTTCTTGCTTCTGTATTCCTCTAGGGTTGGGTCGAGGAGCCCAGTAACCCTACCATTTTGCCACCCATTCCGGTTGATTGTACTTTCATTTTGGTAATGTGCTGATTTGGCTTAGTAGTCCTGGGAGCATTTAGACTCAGAGAGGAACTTTCCGCATTTGGCACATTCTCAATCCTGTGACAAAGGACACAGTCACAGCTGATTGCTCTGCTGGGCTTTGACTGGGGGCCTTGTTATTAACCAGCCTCAAATGAAATTTTAAAAGAAAAGAATATTTTTCACATTGACATTTGAGAAATTGTGCAACGGGAAGCGGTGTATACTTGTCCTTTCACTTGACAGAGAACACAACGTACTGTGGATTGTTCAGGGTTCCCTCAACACATTTCAGCAAAAGAAAAGCTGACATTTTGAATTTATTGCCAACCCTAGTGAAGAGCTTACTAAATTTTTCACTCAACTCAAATGTATCCACGAAGCTGCCATTAATTACATTAGTTATATAAGCAGACTCTAAAATAATCAGTCACTTAACTAAATTAAAATATCCTGAATTTTTTTCATTCTATTATACTTGGTTTAGACTTGATGCATATATATAAACTATTGCTCATCATGGCCACTAGCAATTATCGATGGAACCAATACATTATTTCACAGAAGGTATTAGACCTTGAGTTGTGGTGTGTGTGGAAGTGTAAAGCAAGAGGTATAATGTGGTTGTATTTCACCCTGGCCTGATCTTTTCCAAACATAAATTTTTGAGTTTTTTCTTTCATTCATCACCATTCTTTTTGATGATAAGGACCCGTTTCCAATTTTGGGTGCTTTGTGATTCTCTTGGGTCATTTCAAAGGGGAATGTGTCCACCTGAGACCGTCAATTAGGTTTAGCAAAGTCTCAGATCTAGATAGACATCAATTCTGTCTAGGAATCCCACGGATGACATGCCTACAATTATTAAATGGTTACTCTCACCTGTGCACACCCTCACCAGATGAGAAGAACAGCTAACATGGCTCCACCACAGAGATGACATTAAAATATGCTCTTGAACTTATTAATTAATAGTACAACAGATGTTTATTGAGCACCTACTATGTGCCAGGAGCTTTTCTAGACTAAGAAGACACCACAGTGTGAGCAAGTTAAATCAAGTTCTCTCATTAGTAACAAGGAGACAAAAAATGAACAAAATATGATGTAGCAATACATTGTGTTAGCATAGTAACATAGGGTGCTCAGTTGCCTAAGCATCCAACTCTCGGTCTCAGCTCAGGTCATGATCTCGGGGCCCTAAGATGGAGACAGGCATCAGGCTCCAAGCTCAGCGGGGAGTCTGCTTATCCCTCTCCTTCCCCCCTGCCCCACCTGCTTGCTCTTACTCTCTCTTCCCCTAAAATAAATAAATAAAAACATCTTCAAAAAAATTTAAAAATAAAAAATTTTGTAATATGACATAAACTTTTATTGAAGTATATCTGACATATAGGTGTGCATGCTAATTTGACACCTATCATAATATGATTACCATTGTAGCTATAATTAGTGCCTCTATCACATCACACAATAATCATCTCTTTTTAGTGGTTGAAATAATTAGGATTTAATCGCTTAGCAAGTTTGATGGTTATAATACAATATTGTTGACTATTTTCACATTACTGTGCGTTAGATCTCTAGGACTTGCTACTTGGGACAAGTCTATACTCTTCAACATTTGTCCTATGCCCTGTCTCCCCTTATCCCCTGGCAACAGCCATCCTACTCTCTGCTTTTATAAGTTTGGCTTTTTCAGATTGCACATATAAATGATATTATATAGTATTTGTCTTTCTCCATCTGACTTATCTCACTTAGCATAATGACTCTTTATTAATTATTTATTTTCCTTATTAATTTAAAGGTACAACTCTTGAGTTGCTTAGTGGAATGGTAGCAAACAGGAGAGAGACCAGCAGTAGTTTTTGGAACCTGGAGATCATATACTCCCCTCTCTTTAAACTCACCCACATAATCCTGGATGAGAGCCTACTGTCTGGTTCTTCCCCATACACATTACCAGACCTAAGGAAATATGATTCAATTTGTCAAAAACAAAAACAAATAAGCAAAAACATATACCTGAGCACTGCAACCACTGAACAAAAGAACAATAAGCTAACCACAGATGTTATCTAAAGCAGAATTATTGGAAATATGGGTCAAAAATTCAAAATAAGCCTAAGAAGATAGGGAAGATAGTAACATGGGGCAGTAATGTGAAATTATGAGGAAGAAACAAATAGAAATATTAGATATGAAAAACATAGCTAAAATAAAGACACAATAAATAAGTTAGACTAAGGTAAATAAGTTGAAGAATTAATTAGCGAGTTGTACAAAAGAAATGTACTCAGAAGGCAGCAAATAAGGATTGAAAATTACATATATATGTATGTGTGTCATACATATATGATGGTAACCTGTAGATAATAGAGTTCCTATAAATAGAGAAAAAAATGCATAAAAATTTTTGAAGAAACAAAAAGGGTAAAATTGCCGTAATTCAAGAAAGAAAAGACCTCAGAATGAAAAGGGGCATAAACTCATAGGTTATTAAACAGGAGCGATAAGGACTAATCCATACATAAGGGCATTTTTATTATTAAAATGAAGACTATCAAGGACATAACAAGAAAAAATAATAAGAACCTACAAAAGGCAAGAATGGTTCCCCTACAAAAGAGAATCAGACTGCCATCTGACTTCTCAACAACACCCTAATGCAAAAATTCCACACAATCATATTTTGAAGATACTAAAGGAAAAAAACTTCCCTTTTAGAATTTTCTATCCAACCAAGTTATAAATCAAACATAAGAGCGCAATAAAAAGTGTTCTTTGGCACTGAAGGCCTCAGATGGTTTACCACACTAAGATCCAGAGTAAAAACACTGTTCACAGAAACAGTAACAGCAGTGGGAGGAGAGTCACAAGATGTGCTGTTGCAAGATATACAAGAAGGGGGTGAAATCTTTGGGTAATTGTGCTGGGTTCACTAGTGCCCCAAAACAATTCATGTTCACCCAGAACCTCACAACATTATCGTATCTGGAAGCAGGGTCTTTGCAGATGTAATTAGTTGCGATGAGGTCATAATGGATCAGGATGGTCCCTAAATCCCATATGGCTGATATCCTTATCAGAAGAGCAGGGGATACACAGACACACCTGCACACGGGGAAGATGACAAAAGCAGAAAATGGAGGGATGCTGTTAAAAGCCAAAGAATGTCAAGGATTCCCAGCAGCCACAAGAGGCTAGTAGAGAGTCAGGGGAGAGAGCATGGCTCTCCAACACCTTGATTTCAGACTTTCTAGCCTCTGAAACTGTGAAATGATATATTTCTGTTATTTTAGGAGACCCAGATTGTTGAAATTTGTTATGGCAGCCCTGGAAACTGATACTGTAATATTTGTTATCTTAAAAAATGTGGTGGTGGGGGGAGTACTCTAGGACCAAGATGTAAGCACTCTGTTGATTTAAATGTGTTTGCTTTGAGGAGCACATGGGTGGCTCGGGTTGAGCATCTGCCTTTGGCTCAGGTAGTGATCCTGGGGTCCTGGGATCAAGTCTTCCATCGGGCTCCCCACAGGGAGCCTGCTTCTCCCTCTGCTTGTGTCTCTGCCTCTCTCTGTCTCTCATGAATAAATAAATAAAATATTTTTTTAAAAAATAAATGCATTTGCTTAGAAAAAGCCAAAAGATGCCCAGGTTCCTTTGGGAGTTAGTATAACTTTGCTAACAAAGTCAGATCGTACACTAAAAGAAAATTAAATCTCATTTAACTGATGGCAAAAAATTATAGTATACTTAGAAGCCTTTACATAGGCTTTATTATGTGTCAGGCACTCATCTAAATGCTGAACATACATAATTCAAAGACAATCCTTTGACTATTATCTCCATGTTACTGATAAGTAATGTAGGCAGGCAAAGGTTATGTGGCTTACGCAAGGTCGTACAGCTAGTTAACTAAAACAAAAAATTCACATTAACCTCAAACGAGCAAAAATAGTTACGCTGCATGAAGCTCACCAATGCCATTATCTCATTAGCAAAGTGGAAAAAAAAATATCTATTACTTAAATGATGCAAAGAGACTTTAATGAAGTTCAGGACCTATTTATTTTTTTCAAAAGTCTTAACAAACTAACACTGGAAGGGAACTTCCTCACATTGCTGAGCATTATATATCAAAATCTTATAGCAAACACTAAATACTACCTTAACGGAAAAACATAGATAGCATACCCTTTAAAATATGAAACAATATCCAATATCACCACAATGATACAGTTCTACAAGTCCTACCAATACTAAAAGAAAAGAAAAATAACTAAGAGAAAGAGAAAGTCACTGTACATATCATCATCTATTTAGCCACAGAATTATCACCATATAAAGCAATTTAAAAACAAGAAATTTCAGAAATTTTGCTGGATATAACAACGTAAAAAACCAAGAGTATTAACTTCCACCAGCCATAACCAACTAGAAAATATAGCAATAGCAAAGAAGAAAGAAATGGAAAGAAAAAAACTGTAAAATACCTAGAAACTAATCAAGAACACAATAACTCAGGAGAAAACAAAAATTATAATAAAAGTCATACAAGATGATTTATAAAATTAAATGGACATTTTATTCTCTTAGATAAGATGGCTTAACATTACAAACATACTCATTCTTCATAATTTTATTCTACTGATCCAATGTAAGATCAATCACATTTCCAACTGGATTTTTAAGGAATTAAATACATTTATTATAGTATGTAATAAAAGGAAGTCAACCTTATAAAAGATTGAGGGGAAAGAGGGGCAGGCTATCAGATATTAATACTTTTAAATCATAATTTAAAAATTAAGATATTGTCACAAGAACAATCAAGTTGACCAACGGAACACAATAGAGAGCTCAGGGCAAAAACATGTATATGGAACGCGTTTATATAAGATAAAGCTAGTGTCACAAATTCATAGGAAAACTATGAGTTATTTAGTAAAATGGTTTGGGAAAAGTGAATCTCTACATTCCATATCGAAGGAGAAAACAGCAAAAATACACATCTAAAGGTAATTAAGTTAGAAAGTTGGTAGAATAAAATATGTGATAGCCACAGAACTGGGGAAGGAGAAAGATTATTTAAATAAAACTTCAAAAGCACAAACAGGAAAAAACAAAGATTACACTATCTGCATCAGAATGGAGAATTTCTGGTCCATAAAAGACACTATGGATGCAGTTACTATATGGCTGACAGAAGGGAAGAAGATATTCACCAAGTGCGAAACCAACAGGGGATTAATATTTAGAATATTAATATTAATTTAGAAACTTTCACAAATGTATAAAGAAAAACAACGACCCAAGCAGAAAGCAGAAAAATGATGAAGAAATATGAATACCCGATATATAGAAGAAATCCAAGAGGTGACAAGTCGAAGTGAGTGATAATTAGAGCAATGCAAATTAAAATAAGGGATAGATTAGCAAAAAATAAAAAGGCTGAGAACTGCTAACCCCTCCTAGCAACACCCGGTGGTAGGAGCCTCTGTGGGCGCTGGCGAAAGGACAGAGGAGGGCAGGCTTTCTGGAGAGCAGCCTGGCTCCAGGCAAAATCAATACATGGATCACATGATCAGCGCTTCAGTGTATTTCCAAGCGAGGCCTAGATGCACGGAGAGGCTCACGGCCGCCTGGCAGGGATGCCCGGATTGCCCAGGGGTCGTGGGACCCTTCCAAGGGAAGGCAGGTGGACGTGGGCCATGTAGACAGAAGGCCCCCGAGGCTCAGGTCTCTCTTGACAATCTCCCACCCTAAGGGCTGGAGGATGGCTTGTTGGGGCCAGAGCCGGCTCTCGTCATGGAAAGTGCAGTGTTGGCATCATTCCCTAAAATGCATCCAAAGACACATACGTGCGTCCTAGCAGGAGCCAGTCTTGGACTACCTGCCACGGAGAGGGCAATGATCACAAGTTACTGTTGCTCAAAGAGCAGAAAAAAAAAAAAGGCATCAGCACTGATCAATGAAGGCAGAGAGAACCACCTCTTTTCCTCTCCCTCCTACTCCAGCGACACGGAGGGACTGAACTTTAAAGAGACTCTGGAGAGGGGGTATCTCCGGGCAATATCATTCCCACCACCGTCCAGGCAACCAGAGCCGAGAGCAAGTCCCCTCTAGGGAGGGAAGCACACAAGGCAGTTGAGAAAGAGTCTTTAAGACGCCTCTCAGCTCCGTGGAGTCCTTCCCGTATGGACCCCGCTCTAGTGTAAATGTCGTGTCGCTCCAAACCACAGATGCTGACATCCTAGGTCTATAGGTGATGGTGCTAAGAGGGGAGATCCTTGGGGGGCGATTACGTCACCAGGCCAGAGTCCACCTGAGTAGGATTACTGCCTTAATAAAAAAGGCCCAGGGAGCCTGCTTGTTCCTTGTGCCACGCGAGGACCCATGAGAAATCTGCGCCCACCCAGCCAGGCTGGCACCCTGACGTCAGACCTCCAGCCTCCAGAACTATAAGAAACAAATTCTGTTGTTTCGGGCCATTCCGTCTGCGGCGTTTCGCTGTAGCAGCCTGAACAGACTAAGACAGATCGTGAAGGAAGGAGGTCAGAGCCAGAGGTCAGGCTGAAGCTGGCTCAGCAGATGCTGGAAATAGGACTTAGCGGAATTTTCCTTTATTTATATCCCATGTAACTTCAAAAATTATGGAAGTCAAACAGAACAGAGACTGTGTAATGTTGGCTTTCCCTCCTTCCTTTCCTTCAGAAGGACGCCCCCCATCACGCAACCATGAACATCGTTGCAGAAAGGGAACGAGAAGGGCTGGCCTGTCTGAAATCGTGTCCGAGAGATGGGGGTAAAGGCTCCGCTCAGCCCACAGCCCACAGGTCGGCTCCGCATCGCAGCCAGCCAGAGAGCTCTCAAACGACCAGGAGCAAAGAGGAGAATTACGAGCAAGCCCAAAAGCTCCCCAAAAGTCGTCCACTTGCAAGTCCTGGAGGACACAGTTGATGATCCTGAAATGGAAATTGATGGTTTAAAAATGATAGAGAAAATAAGGGAGTTAAAAATAAGGAAAAAGGGATCCCTGGGTGGCGCAGCGGTTTAGCGCCTGCCTTTGGCCAGGGGCGCGATCCTGGAGACCCAGGATCGAGTCCCATGTCGGGCTCCCGGTGCATGGAGCCTGCTTCTCCATCTGCCTGTGTCTCTGCCTCTCTCTCTCTGTGTGTGACTATCATAAATAAATTAAAAAAAAAAAATAAGGAAAAAAAAAATCTTAGCAGGAGTACAAACTACCGAATAATGGGAAACGTTGCTTTTCATCATCCATACCTATGCGCTCAAAGACAACATGACTTGTGACCAAAAAGGAGCCAGTATTATTTCTTAGAATAATCTTAACATTTCACAAAATCCATGAGTTATTGTTGCCAAGTCTCAAAAAAAAAAAAATCCTTCTAACAACTACACTGCAACAAGATTGAGGAGAATGTATGTTTTAACCCTAATTTGTTCTTGGCTGCATAGACCCAGCCATGGGCCACCAAATGCTTGGTTTGAGATCTAACAGCCAAATGTCATTTTTTATTGCCTTGATTGTGGGTCAGATGTTCAAGCTTTAGATGCGCTGGGGAGTTGGTTGGCACGTAGTTATTTTTACTGAAAGCAACGGGATATCCCAACACCTTCCAATATTGACTTTTGCCCTGAAGTAAGACAAGGACATGCAAATAGAATAATTTGGGCCTGAGGTGTTAACACATACAGAAGTAGGGGGAGAGCATCCCAGGTAGGAACAGTTAATAGTGAACTGGCCCACAATACGGTTGCTTCTCAGGGATGCCCCGGGGGGGCTCAGCCGTGACCCCGGGTCCCGGGATCGAGTCCCACATTGGGCTCCCCGCATGCTCCCTGCTTCTCCCTCTGCCTGTGTCTATGCCTCTCTCTCTGTATCTCTCATGAATAAATAAATAAAATCTTTAAAAAAAAATACAGCTGCTTCTCTTATGAACAATAAAGATTTGACAATATAACAATAAATATCAGGTCAGATCACTCCTTTGCCTCCAGTAGAATACAAGAAGGGAAAGCTTGTGAGAGCTAAGTCTTCCAAAGCAGGACTAGATGGGGTATAAAATCCTGTTCCATTTCTTAGTATTAGTGATGAAGTTGACTGTAGTTTTATTTATCACACTCATTCACAGTTTTATATTAAGGAAAGAAAATGACATTTAAGAAATTAATTGAGTGCAGCGTGAAAGATACCTTAACATTTGATGCTTTTGAAAGCCTAAATATAAATAAAAATGTCTGTCAAGGCATGTTTCTGAATTTTTATGACTATAATTATACACATATTTAATAACCCCATTAGGCAGAATGCTTTAGAAAACATTGAAGACTTAGATTATTATGATTAGCATAATAATTAGGTCGTTCATCAGGAAAAACTATGAATAATTCATTCTAATTAAGTAACTGATAGGACAGTAAATCAACCATCAGTGCCAGAGCCCAGTAAGTTATGGATGGTAGTAAATCACCAGTAAAACTAACTTCTGGGTACAAGATTATAAATTAAAATATTATTAAATATTTGTTCTATGACTGGAAAAATCACCAAAAATTCTTTTCTGGACTTTGCATGTTTGACAGTGAGTAGACTTGCCCCAGGTATGTGGTGCACTTTGCTGCTGCTGCTGCTGCATAACTTGAAAAATAGAAAAAAATGATTAGACGATAGAGATACGAGGAGGATGTGCCTGTCTTCTCGATAGTACATGTCACATTGTGCTGCTTCTGTCCAGCCACAGTAGGTGACTAACTTTCAAAATCAGGTGTAGGAATTTGTACGATGCAGGTTTGAAACAGCTTATGGGGGAAACAGGTGCCTAAAAAACTCCTCCAGTCTGTAATGCCGGAGTAAATGATTCTTCAGAAGAACAAAAGACCCTCTTCCCACATCCGTGTGCCACTATGTGAATGCCCATCCACCCTGGGAAAGTAGAGAGCCAGCTGATAAAGCCCGTTGAGATCCTAGGCCGCAGAACAATCTGTTATTAAATATTCAGGCTTAGGCAGAAGGAAAACAGCCCAAGAGCTATACTTATTTTCTCGAAGAGAGATTAACGATAAACTTAAAGATTTTAATAAATAATCGATCATAAGATAGAGGACAAACCTCGCACATGAAGTCCCATCAAATTTATGGAAGTGTTAGCTTGAGGTTTAGGACGCAGTAGCCTGGAGATCAGAGTGTGTTTGGTTTTTATTTGTTATAACCTGCTAAGATCACAGTATATGATCAAGTAGGCTCCAACATGGATAGACTGAACAGAGCCTGAGTCACCGTAAGAGGACCTGAACGTAAAGCATT
The DNA here is from genome assembly GCF_053574225.1 of Canis aureus. NCBI lineage: Eukaryota > Metazoa > Chordata > Mammalia > Carnivora > Canidae > Canis > Canis aureus. The sequence goes on along the minus strand of NC_135624.1, from coordinate 42,871,773 downwards.
AGGGAACATGAAGAAGTTCAGATGAACAGGGGACCTGGGGAATTGTTCTCTGTGCTGAGCAGAGGACACGTTGATGAATAAATGCCGAGCTCCCCTATGAAGCCCCCGAGCTTCCAGTGACCTCTTGGCTGTAGGGCTGCAGCCCTGACCCCAGGAAGGCGACCGTTAGCCTACTGCAGGAGGTCTAGAACCCAGCGCTCGCTGACTGGTGATGCCCCAGAACTTGCACAGCTGCCAAGAAACACTGCCCTTGGAAGTCTCTGCACCACGATTCTCCACAACAAGGCTCCAGGCCTCGGAGACATGCCCCACTCCTTCCTCCCAGCCTCCATCGGACTGGCCTCCCAGGATCATAGACTCCTCTGCCAGCATCTTTCCACACCATCCACGGTCGTGGTGCTCCACAGTTCTGTTCATTCGTGCACTGAGCAGCTTGTTTGCTTTGATGAAATGCTCTCCTACCGGCTCTTGTGCCGTCCTATCTGCCCCGCTCTGACACAGATCAGATGGCGCAGATCCACCACTTGGAATACTCCAGTAATTGCTACTTTCCTTACTTACAGTTTGGGGTCCACTAACTTCATCAGCACCTGCCCTATCAACCCCATATGTAGCAACAGTCCTTGCAGATCTCAGAAGCTGTCGTGCTCTCAAGTCTCTGAGTCGTGGCATGTGTATGCTGAGATCAGCCAAACTGGGGTATCCACTCCTGTAGCTACTACTCTAGGGCCAGATGGCATTCGATTATAAATTCATACTCAAATACGAGTCCCAAGGTACCACGGTACCGGGTCTGGTTCTGTTTGTCCTTTCTGCTTATTTCCTGCTATTTACAGGGCTATTGGCAGCACCGAATTTTGCTCCTCCTTGTAGAGGTAAGAGAGCTTCATCCACTCACCCAGACCAGCCCAGAACCTAGTTTAGGAAGACGTCACTTAGCACTAAGGCTAGACCATAGAGGGACTGCCTGAAACCAGCAGCTAGACCTCTATAAGTTGGACAACTATCCAGAAAAAAAAAAAGTACATAGGAACAAAATTAAGAGCCTATGGCAACTTCTGTTTCTCACATTTTCATAACTTCTTGGGGCATTGAGGACAGACTTGTTCCTAACCTACCACCCCAATACCTATCAAAAAGGAAGCTGGAGGAATTCCTCATCTCACCTCCTCCAAGATAATGAGTTTTTCAAAGGACCTCAGATACTGAATAATTCTCTTTCTGCATTAGAGCAATTTAAGTGATCTATTTCCCAGAAGCATCCACCAACCCTGGCCTACCTTGTTCAGAAGGAAGCATCGATATTATAGTTAGTGTTAAATTGGGTGTGTGATAAAGGTATTCTGATTATTAATCAAAAAGAGTCTTTGTGCATTAGATAAAGTGTTCACAGGTGAAATTACGTATGCCTGGGATTTGCTTTAAGATAATACGATGTGGGAGGGGGGATCACAAATGAAACAGGATTGGCCACCAGCCTGATTATTTTTAAACTGAGTGATTAGTGCATGAGGGTTCGTGATACAATTCTCTCTTCTTTTGGATATGTTTTTTTTTTTTTTTTCAACTCTGTATCTAAAACCTTTTTTAAAAAGAGAGACTCTTTATAGCTGGTTGATCCCACATGTTCCTATAGAAGGAAAAACCACTGCAAGACACGTCAAGGGTTTGAGGTCTCTTTTACGAGATTTTTCTGCGGGTTTCCTATAATATCGTTCAGCTTTCTCTACCTGAAAAGATCTCCTCTTCCACCCCCACCTTCCCTAACTCCTATTTATTCTTCACTGCTTAGTTTCGATCTGCCCCTTCTTAGGAAGCCTTATCCCGCTGCTATTCTTCTGTCTGTTTGCATGAAGTGTCCCTGTTACGGGCTCTTGCAGCACCCCATGCTTCCCTTTATCAGGGCTACTGGTGCACAAATTCTATTTAGTTTTAGATTCTATTTATTTCATTTATTCTATTTACTCTAAGCCAAGTATTTTCTTACTTGCCTGTTTAGAGTCTATAACAGAACCCAAACTTTTTGAAGAGAGGAAACACATCCTACTTAAGAAAGGATCTCAAAGCACACGCAATTTGCTTTATCTTTAGATTTTCTGACAGCTCTCTGGATTTAAAGTCTGGCCTGATGAACCTTCTTATTTTGAGTATCTCCCACATGTGGACAGACCTGGCGTGAAAAGTCTGGTTTCAATTCCTCCAAGCCCTTAATCCCCCACGCGTCCTCTAAATTTTGAAAGTTGAGCTGTTTCCTTTTTAACTCCTCCCTCTCTCTTTATATAAGAGGCAGTAAGACGGAGCAAGGCCGCTCTTCCAGCGTTCTGCACGGCCATCCTCTTGGCTAGATCATGGGGCTCACTAGTACATACATCTTCTATTGTCCATATCACTGCAGGAAACAGTGTTGATGTAGAAGAGACAGGTGAGGCCAGGTAGGGAGAACCTAGCTCTCCCACTTCACCGATACACTTTCTTCCACTCTACAGCAAGGGTCTCTTCATCTAGCTTCCAATTACATTTCTCACCCTCCACTAATCCCTCACCACTAGGAACATGAGGTCCTTTTAGGGACTGCTCACATGACCCTCGGGGACACTTCAGATTTTTATGAATAGTCTTCTCAAGTCTACCCACCATCCGGTCCACCTGTTTCAGAGTCTTCTAACGGCAGCTTCCAATCTCCAAATACCCAAACCTGTTCTTGTTACCTACTGCTCTGTAACAACTCACTGCAAAACTCAGCGGCTAAAACCACGATCACTCTCTGACGTCTTGTGGTTTCCCGGGGGCAGGAACTGGAGGAAGGCTTGCCCAGGCATCTCTGGTTCAGTACTTCCCGGGCGGATGCAGTCAGATGATGGTTGGAGTTGGAACAGCGAGAGCACAGAACATCTGGGGACTGACCAGACATCTCTCTCGTCCCCTATTGTCTGCGAGCTTTTCCACGTGGCCTCTGTGGATGGAATAGTTTGGGCTTCCTCCCAGCTCTGCGGTCTCAGAGCAGCCAAACCACTTACATGGGGACTGAGGCCCTACGAGCAAGCGCACTAGTGCATGAGGTACAGGTCGCCCTGCCTTTTGGGACCTACCTCAGAAGTCATGTCCCTTGTGTCACTTCCTCGTATTTTATTGATCAATCACAAAAGACCACCCAGTGTGAAGGAGGGGAGATATAAAACCTATCTTTTAATGTAAATAGTGTCAAAATCAGATTATTAAAAAAAATGTGGGATGGAAAATATGGTTGCGGCCATCTCTTAGAAAAAAACAATCTGCCATACTTAGTAGATTATATGCAAATGTGTTCCAGAGAGTTGTTGTGATGATTAAATAAACTAACACAATAAGAATCTTCTAGCATACAATAGGTACTTAATAATGTTTGTTATAGTCCCTCCCCACACCTAGAAATGACTCAGTAGAATATACCTTCAGGGGATTTAAAGAGTACTTTTTTTAAGGTTAAAAAAAGCTTCTCTGAGAAATACTACAAAAAGTTTCCTCCAAAACTCTAAAAAAACATGGACCTGTTACATACCAGTAAGAAAAAATATACAATGACGAACTTGAAGATTCCTGAAGTCTTAAGAGAATGATGTTTTGCCATTACCTTCAGAGTCTCACTTTCACTATCCCCAAAACAACCAAAAAAAAATATGCATAACAATGTTTTTGCGGTTTTATATGAGAGTAGATGTAGCTAATAAATTAGAGATTAGAGCAGATGCTTCTCGATTGCAGCCAAATATTAGCCTCTCTCCTCCTATTCCCACCCATTATTTTCATAAGCTTCAGAGGAAAATTAGAACTCTCCTCAACCCAAGAGGTAATTATTTTTAGATTAAGCCAATAATGGTAAATTTGCCTTCCTTCTTGGTGATTGGTTTAAGAATGGGCAAGTACACAGCAACTCTAGCCTTTCAGATCTGAGATTAAAAGATGAAGGATCATGAGAGGGGAGAAACCACCCTTTATCCTTAGACCTTTGTTTTGCAAAGATGTGATGCTATGAGCTGCCATGGCCATCTTGCAAATATGAGACCCTAAAATTAATAAACCCTAAACTCTTTAGAAGAGCAAAAAAGGTGGAAAGAATCTTAGTTCTTGATGATATAAGTGAGATCCAGAACTAACCTCAGAACTCCCCTACTTCAGGACTTCCTATTGAGTGAAATAAATTCCCGCCTAGCTCAAGCAGACCTAGGTCTGATTCCATAGAAGAGCCTCAGACAGGGGTGTGAGTGCACATGATATACTGAGAGAGTGCTTTCCAGACAAAGGGAACAAAAGGAGCAGAAGAGAACAGGTAAAGGAGCTAAGCAAGGGTATGCCTCACCCAGAGTCCAACTTACAGTCTGAACCCACCGGGAGCTATGGAGCATACAGATTTTACAGCTGGCCTTTTATATGACTATATCTATCCGTCACCAGCTAAGGAATATTCCTAGTGAAAGAGCAGGAAAACTCTGATGGCTTCTGTTCAGCTGCAGAGAAGGACTGGCTTAGGCTACTAGCAGATTAAACCCATAGCATTTAGAGGATGGGTTCATTGATCTGGTAAAGGAGACCTAAGCAGGAATCTAATAACACCCACTGGAGTCCAACACTTGCATCCATCAGTTTCATTTACTTCTCTCATTAAGTTCATTCAATCCAGGTACAGCTTTTCTAGGATGCTGGTTGGTCACAATTCCTGGAAAAACTTAACAAAAGGAAGGTAGTGGGACAAACTACAGTTGCCACTGCTTAGGTGGTCCCAAGGCCATTAACTGATAAGCATCACCCATTCTAGATTTCCCACTACTGCTGGTTAAGGTAGCTTGTCTTGTGGGGTAACCCAGGCCCTCATCACTGAGGAATCTAAGCCCTTGTTTACTCTATGGTTGCTCTACTAGTCTATCTGCTGTAAAAACTGAGATTGGGGGTTCCATCAGTTGCCCAGTGGATCCTCTGACTGCCATATATACTCCTCTATGCCCCTATTAGAAAGGAGTAACCCTACTGCCTTAGGCTTACCAGAGTATAAACCAGAACTTCTGAACATATAAAACCAGAATACAAATTCCCTGGTATGGATGACTGAGAGTAAGGGAGAGTGCAGCCATTCCTATTTCATCTCTTGATTCTTGGACCAGATAGTCTACCTATTGTGGACAAAGTGTCATTCAATGATACTGGTTTAAGGTGCATACCACATTCTAAAAGCACTTCATTTACCCAGATTATGAACCCCAAGCTAGTGCCCCAACTGGGTATTCAAGAGGCCCTTCCAAAACTCTCTCAGGCTGGGAGCTCCTAGATGGTGAAATATGGAGTAGGACAAGTAGGTACCATTGCCATGTGTCCTCCACCATACCTCCTTTGCCCTTAATTGGGTCTCTTGGTCCAAGGCAATGCTATGGAAGATCTCATGTTGGTAGACCATACACTCAGTGGCCCTGAGCTACTAGTGCTGGCTGAGGCACTGTGGGCAGGGACAAAAGTGCATCCAGCATATGTGTCAATCCCAATCATGATGAATTATCACCAAGTACCAGCATCACATCATCTCTGCTTGTCAGTACTGTGCCTTGGCTATTGTTTCTCATAGTTAGCTTAGCTCGAAGGAAGCAGGTATGGGAAAGAGCAATGAATTCAATTTCTACAGGCCTATTCATTCTCATATGTGGCTGATGAATGAAATATGAGGGCAGAAGGGGCCTGATGTAATCAACCCTTCTTGATGTGGCTAATTGAGGGGGCTAGGAAACCAATTAGTTTCCTAGAATGATGATGTCATATTAGAGGCTCAGCATTGGTTCTTGTTGCTTATAGTCTGAACATTCTGCCCCAGAAGTAGTATATCAAACTTAGGAAGAAAAAGTCTGTGTGGTTGTGCCCATGTGTAGGCTCCTCTCTGAGGCTGTAGCTGTTCATTCCTGAACCCACTGCACAAGCACTGGGATAGTCGAGGACAAAGGCCGAGCTGTCTGTTTGGTGGTGTAGTGGTTCTGCTGTGGTGAATTCTCTCTGGTGAGTGTTAACATGCAACACAAAGATCCTCACACTTTGTGCTCACTCCCTCTGCATACCTTTTCCCCCAGACATCCTCATCCCTGACCTCCTAATCTTCTCTCTCTCTTTCATACCTTGAACCTAACAGCTAAGCTATTGTTCATCTATTTGCTAACACCTCCACCTCCAATCTTCTCTACTCTAAAGGGAGCTGTGATGGCACTTTGGGTTTCTAGGTTTCAGCAAAAACACAGACCTTATATTCTATAATTTCTGCATATAACACCAAAGGGACCCTTAAAGAATCTGGGTATTCCCTTTACTCCAATGTTTAGTTACCCAAGAAAATGAGGATGAATTCCTTTAGTCCTTTTTTAAAGGACTAAAGGAATCAGTACTATATATATATTTGCTCTGGTGTTAAAAGGCCTTTCATGATGGGAATTTGGCCTCTCCACCACTGATAAGTTCTAGGGCTGTTAAATCACTAAGGTCTAAAATCATGACTTTCCATTAAAGTCTTCTGTCCATCTTTTCTTGATGTCTTCTAATTACAGACATATTTTATGCAATACCCCTTTTTGGCTACCCCTATATCTTGCCCCGAGGAATACCATGTTCTATGCACCATTTCCATAAATTCCTGTAAAATCCTTGTGACCTCATAATTTATGGGACCTAATGAAAAATGAAAATGTGGGGCTCTTTGTTAAAAAATTGAAGAATTACGATGAAATTCAAGATGGTGACAGGAGAACATTAAACAAAGTTGGGAGCCCATTTAAGCACAACTCACACATCCATCAAGTAGCCCTACCTTCCTGGGTCAAGTTTTGCTGACCCTTATTTCTAATTTACTACCAATCACAGTTATTATTCCCACTTTGCTTCTGACAGTTAAGTGCTGTCATCTGGGCTCTGTATTCTGGGATTCCATCCTCTCTACTGTCATTGGGGAGCCCAGACTTGGAGCATCTCCCGCCATCAGCCCACCAGCCCTGGACTACAGAAGAGAGCTGATACTGAGCTTCTTGGAGATGCTGGTGCTTCCTGCACTATTGTTCTCACTGACTAGTAAGAATGAGTACCTGTCATGCTCTCCCAAGGAACGAAATCAGCTGAAGATCTTCCAGTCTTACAGGGTATATCTAGTAGGTTCTTTGAGCCTTTTGATCCCTTCCTCTACAGTCTGCTCTGACATTTCTTATATCTGTAGTTCATTTAATACTGACTTCATCACATTAGTAATTAATATTTTACCACCTTTTCCAAGATTCATTCCAGCAGCATCTTGGTAGTATTTCCTAGGGTCATTACCAAACTTTTCCTTACCCAATGTTACATCCTACAACTGCTTGGTCCACTCCTAGACAAAGTCCCCAAGCACATTCAGGATCTACACCTAGACCAACTTCCACAGTTCCTACTGGCATGTGTTAGGCTGTCCTACTGCTGCTTTGGGTACAATCTCTCCCCCTTCCTAGGATCTACATTTTCCCACTAGGATTTACTGAGATCTTAGCTTAGATGAGTCTGGTGACATGGACAGATCTTAAGGAGTGAAAGCATTGTTTTTAAGGGCATTTGCCTTATTTGAAGTCTCTGCATAGTCTTCAAAGAAGAAGGCCTTTCAATTCCAATGAGGAAAAGTGGATCATTTCCCCAAGTCCTAGAACATTTGGTTGTGGGGAGATGAAGGTAGGTTGCTTAGGTGCAACAATCCAAATATTCCATATATATAAACTTCCTGTTTTCATGTAGTTTAACAAAAAACGAGTCTATAGAAGTTCCCAAAAAAATGCTATAAAAAGATAACATATATTTATATGTATATACTGGATATATTTGTGTGTGTATATATATAACATATATGGTATATATGTAAAAGCATTAAAATATCATATAATATAAATTATATAAAAGCATACAAACTAAATTCTTACCTACTGTAAGGGATATGGAAAGGACTTTCACTTCTATACCTTTAAATCGTTTATATTTTTTTCTTGGACCTTCACTGATGAGAGTTCACTAAATCACATCCTCAGATCATAACATGTTATCAGTATTTGTCCTAGCAAGGCCTTCTCTTATTTATATTATTTATCAACATTTACCTACTTATTTTTATCTTCTTAATTCTATCCCCATACTCCACAGACAGCTGTTACAATGTGCTTATACCAACATAGTGTGCTGAATCATCAATCAGACTCACAAAAACCAAGTCCTACCCAGCACCAATCTTTACTAATGATTATTCAAGTTTACAAGAAAGGAGTCCTATCACATCGGAACACATCTTTCTAAATCCTTTTTTCACATTGGAATGTATTTTGGATTCAGAGTGACAAGCACTAGGGCAATATAAAATGGCACAAGAAAGCCTCATAGTTTTGTGGGTCTCTCAACCTTTATACTTTCTAGTCATGAAGCAAGAAATGCTATGCAAATTAACTTCCATTATTCAATCCAGCTATGGCTCATAAAGCCATGAACTGGAGACTACTTTCTAACAAACAGTCAAGACATAGCAGGTACCTTCTGCTATAGAGATTCCTTAGATAAGAAATTGGGATATAGCACCCTCTGGAAGAGCTTCAGTTACCTTCCAATTAGTAAATTCCATTAATTTGATAACAAAGGGGTCTGGCTAAAGGTAGGACTCACCTAGGCAGGGAGAAAGGAACCAAGTATCCTTTTATAGTGTTTAAAGTTTACTTTTTATTTTGATGCATTCTTGCAGCATGCATATTTTGTGAGCATGTAAGTACACATGATTACACTCAATATGTACTTAAGTTCACATATTCACATTAAAATTCTGATTTGTACCATTTTCCTTCAGCCCTGTGTTTTAGAATCCATCCATACTGCTACATGAACACTTAAGCCATTGTTTCTAATCACCGCATACTACTCTGTTCCATCTACCCTCTCTCCTAATGATGGACAGCCAGCTTGCCTCACTTCCTTAGTACCAGAGAAAATGCTGTAGGCAGTTTGCTTAGATATGAGAATTTCATTAGGATCTGTAATCCAGAGCATTATTCCTAGGCCATAGGGAACAAATATACTTTGTTTTATTAAATAATACTATCCCCAAAATAAATACATTCAGACTATATTTCCATCAGAGCCTGAGGATCCCTATATCCCCACATTCCTGCCAACACCCGCCATTACCCAACTGACTGGGGTGACCATTACAACAGAGATGTCTCATTTGGTTTTGGATCCTCTAATTATCAGTTCTTGTGAGTATCTTGACATAGGCTTGTTAACCTTCTTGAATTTCTTCTTCTCTAAATTGTTCATATTCTTTCTACATCTCTCAAATAGTAGTTAAAATGGTACGTTCCCAGGTCAACTTCCTCTTAACTGAATTCCAAAATTTTCCATGGCCATTCAAACACCACAATACAAAAAGGGAAGTGCGATGAAGGCGCAGCCAAAGTAGCAAGAATTTGTGGTCCTCACTAATTGTGGTAAAAATAACTTACTCTTAAAATGTTCCTAAAGCGGGGATCCCTGGGTGGCGCAGCGGTTTGGCGCCTGCCTTTGGCCCAGGGCGCGATCCTGGAGACCCGAGATCGAATCCCACATCGGGCTCCCGGTGCATGGAGCCTGCTTCTCCCTCTGCCTATGTCTCTGCCTCTCTCTCTCTCTCTCTCTCTCTCTCTCTGTGACTATCATAAATAAATAAAAAATTTAAAAAAAATGTTCCTAAAGCATATAACAATGTAAATGTCGTAGGAGGGTTCCTCTTAAAGCAAGTAGGGAGCCCTGAAGCAAAGCTTTGTTTGCTTCACAGTAAGTCTATTTTGGGTCCCATGTGTATATGGGTCCAACATAAGTCCACTATTTGGTTTATTACCGTGTCTTTATAGTTGCTTGGATTTTATCAATAAGCATGTGTTAATTTATTTTATATATTTTTTAAACATTACTGAGGATTTCTTAGACTCTCCAATGATATTTTACATTTTATTTTCAATTCAAATTTTATGCAGCCCCCCAACTCCCTCACCTTGCCTAATAGATGATGAGTCCTCTAACCAACAGGATTTCCCACCTTTGGATGGCTCTTACCTCCATGTCCTTAGAGGCATTATTCCCCCTAGTTTTCATTATTTTTATCAATGATGGAATCTAGCTAACTAAGACTTTTCTAAGAAAAACTCACTCTACTCCCTTTCAAATTAATGAATGAGTTCCTGTATCTGTTTATTCAACAAATAGTTCTTGAGAACCCTATTATGTGTTTAAATGTTATGAATTCAACAGAAGGGGGGAAAACAACCATGTTAACCCTCACAGTTTAATTTTTACTGTAAAGCAGCAGTTCCCTTTACCAAGAAGAAAGTTGAGAATATACAGGGAATACATAAGTACTTCCTTTCCTCCTCTTATGATGTAAGTAATAATATGCCTCTTCCTGATAACCATTGCTGCAAATTTCTAGATATTGAAATGCATCATAGTGGTTTCTGCAAAAGCCAAGACTATCTATATGTTCATTCCCTTTCCCAGGGTCCGCCCACCACTCCACCACTCCAGTCACACACATACTTCCAGTCACAGTGGTCCATGCAAAATGTCGAGTGTTCCTTTTAATACCCCCAATAAATGCAATGCTGACTTAGATACTATCTTATTGGATTATAATTCTTTCCCACTGTGTTTATGTCTCTTTCCCTCAATATGTGAAGAGACATAACTGCATAAGATAGTCCCCCATTCAGAACATGAGAGACTCCTAACTCTGGGAAATGAACTAGGGGTGGTGGAAGGGGAGGTGGGCGGGGGGTGTGGGTGACTGGGTGATGGGCACTGAGGGGGGCACTGGGTGTTACTCTATATGTTGGCAAATTGAACACCAATAAAAATTAAATTTATAAAAAAAGACAGTTCCCCATTGAGGAAGATCAGTACATCCCAATGAAAAAGAATAAATATTTTTACAATGAAGTTGAAAATCAGTACACTTTTCTTTTGAACAAATGTTTGGATTTTTTTTTTCCTAACGTAGAATTCATGGTATAAGTTATCTGTAGACGAGTTTAGGCCTGGAAAGTTTGGCAGATACTTGCCAGAGACTTCTCTATTTACACTCTGGCTTATCTCTTCATCGATATCACCTGTGTTTCCTGAATTATAATTTGCATCTTGGCAATGTTCCCAAAACAGAACCATACATCAGCATTTTTTAGTCTCATTCCAACTTCTACCTGGAATGTATTTCCAACATTCCTTTCTTCACCGACCTCTCACACCTCACTCAAAGTACAGTTTTGATCCTGACTCTTCTCCAACCACACAATGCCCCTCACCTCTCTACTGAGACCAAAGCACGCTGAGCATCCTTGATCAAGCACTTAGTCTCTTGAAATGATCTATTTATGTGTCTGTCCAGCCCACCAGCCTAAAAGTTCCTCGAGAGCAGATACTATGTCATACTCAGCTTTAAATATCCAGCTCCTACCACAGTCTTTGCCACAGAGCACGTAATCATTGTAATCATTAAATATTGAGCAGGAAACTCAACTAAGATAGCTTCTTGGAACAGAACTCTGAGTTTATACCATCATAATCACCCCCAATATGAATTCTGTGGCTAAACACAATAGCTGCCTTTGACACAGGGAATTTGAGGAGCACAGAAAGGACCACTGCCAATCTCCTGTTAAAGTCACTCCTTATCATCCTTTAATTAAAATTTTTAATTTGTATACTGTGCATAGAACACATTAATAACCTATTCCTTGATGATATAATGTATTGCTTAGCAAAGTGGTTTCAAACTTTGCTTTTTGGGTTTAAGGGGGAGATTGTTTAGTGTCTATTTTTCATGTACATATTTTGAGATGATCTCTTTTTTTTCTAAATAAAATGTGAGCAAAAAAATCAACAAATGAAACAGCTAAAAGTGAGTGAGGTAATTGAGACTAGATGCAGTGATGAGGACAACGGATATAGTGCCTCAGAACTCCTACTGCTCCTTGGAGCTCACCAGGACAATCATCTATAGGCAGCCAGGAGTGTCCTTGGCTGGAGCACCTAACCAAATTTGATGTGCGATGACTGTTTCCCGATCCCTCCTCGCTGCATGATCACTTATTTCAGTGGGTTGTTTGGGTCTTTTTTTTTTTTTTTTTTTTTTTTGAGTTGGGCAAGTAGACTCTGAAACTGCCAACTTCATCTCTATTCAGAAGTATCAAGTGTTCATTGTTTCTAGGATCCTGAGGTCACTACAGAATGTTAAGGACTCTATAAGTGATATATAATTACCGGCTCCATGTGTTTATTCTCTTTCCTTTTAATTAACATGTATTGGATAAAAGTGCTAAAGAGCAATGTTGCTCAATTTATAATACACATATGATGCATCTGGGATCTTGTTAAAATGAAGTAAGTCAGGAGCAAGTTTGGATAGTCCACATTTCTAACAAGCTCCCAGGTGATGCCAATGCTGCTGGTCCACAGATGGTGCTTTGAGAAGCAGTAACAGATGCAAAAAATGGATGAGCTATAGTCTCCAATTCTCACAAAGGAAACAGTCTCACGGGAGGCACAGATTTAAACTGTAAGAACTCAAAGCAGCAAAGGACGAGTAATAAAGAGAATGATGGACACCAAGCAGGTCATAGTGGGAAATTTGCAACATGAGTGGTTTTCAAAATCTCACTTCAAGTGCTTTAAGTGATGTAAAAGAAATAGGAAAGACCACCAAATAATCAGTCAATAGGTCCCAAAAGAAACTAAATACGTTCTCCCAGATTTCTGGTCACCTTTCTGCTTCTTTTCTTAGCATTAGAGAATTAGGATTTTGTTTACTATTACCAGCGTGCTTCTGCTTTCTTGTCGCAGAGACAGCAGTAAAGGAAGATGGACCCCAGCGAAGGAAGCTGGAACATGCTAGCTTCCTCATGGTTTTTGGAAACCGCTTCCTAGACTGGGTAAGTCACCAGCAGAGATGCCACCTTGCAGAGATAGTAAAACTATCAAGCCCCAAAACTGCGCTTGTTATCAAACAGCCTGGCCCACTCTTCTGCGTAGGTGCCCAGGTGCCAGCCCAAAAGGGAAGACAAATGCAGATCTGCCCTCACGCACGGCCCTGAACTGCTCTGGAAAATCCCACGGTGTGTGACAGGTGACTTTTCTGTACTCTCACATCTTGTTAACAGGCTAACAGCTGCACTCTCGAAATGTAGTTTTACAAACCTCCATATCTTTGTAATGAAACCACAAGATCACAGGACTGAAGGCCACGCTGATGCCACCCTGTGATTGTGCATCAGGATTTCTCTCTCAGAACAGCGCTCCATGACAGCCAGACTAACCCGCAGCCAAGCAGGGAACAAACAATCCTCTTGCTGAAGGAGTTTTCTCTAGATCTCATCAAGATCTCTGTCTCAGAAAGAAAACTCTGGCTCGGTGGTGTTCCTTCATCTTCTTTTCCGAACCGATGCTCCTGCAGGGATGTGCTGCGCTCTGTAGAAGGAAACATGGGGCACCTGGAACAACAGCAGGCTTTAGGCTTTGGGCAATGCCTCTGAAGTCCAAGTTTCTTATCCATAAAACAAAGGTAATAAAATCTATTACAGCGACCTGACAAGATACTGTGAGGCTTTAAAGAAGCAAGTGTATGTGACAGAACTATAGGGAGAACAAACTAATGAGAGCCACAGCCAACATTGACTGAGTGAATACTATGTACTTGGAGGTTCCTCTGTATCACCTGATCTTATGCTCACCGTAACCCAGTAAGGTGGGAATTATGATCATTATCTTACAGATACGGAAAGTGAGGCTGGGAGAGGTTGAGTAACTTGACAACATTACATCATCAGTAAGCAGCCAAGCATAATGCACATGCGCTATTTCTTGGTCCCCAGAATCATTGTCTCTTCCCCATAGCATTCCAGCTTCCTCCTAGGGAATCGATTCTCATTTGTTAAGAATATTCTTCATATGTAGAAAATAATTGACTTCCGTTATAAAAGTTGAAGGGCTAGATCCTTCTTTCCATTACATGGGTACTGAAGAGGGACCAAAATGTAGCCTCTCTTTTCTGGGACCTTGACGCCTGAGGAGTAGCGTGAGGTTTTAAAAAACTATGAGGTCCCATTCAATCAGAAGCAGCATCTTAATCTGACTATTTTATTTCTATCTTGAAAAATTTCCTTTAGTTCTTGCTCCCTTGATTTGCCCCCAACAACTGATTTCTGCCTATGTCAAGATATGATTCTCCAGTCTTTAAATTTGTTGTATCTTGACAGTTTGCCATTATATTTATTATTTGCTTAAGTTAGCCAGTATATATATATATTGCAATCAAAAGAAGCCAATATACCAAGACAGGATCCCAACCCAGAGTAGCATGAAATCCAAAGCCCACACAGGAAACCAATTAATGATACCACCTCTTAATAGGTCACTTCAAGTATTAAAACAGACAGTGCTTCTCATTTCCAACCAAGAGCTGTATTAATCCATGACCCACTTATTAATTCATATAACTTCTACCTTATAAAAAATAAGTATAAAAATTATTTCTCAAGTGATAATTTATACATTCTCTTAAGGGCACAGATTTAAAGTGAAATCATGGAGTCAGTTGGGAAGTTGAGCTGTACAGCTGATAAGGACCTATGAGATCATTTTCACCTACCTTTGTATAAATAGAAAGGTCAATAATTTAATAAAAACAACATCTGGCAGGCTTAAACATTCTTTAATTTTGGTTAGGATGCAACCGTTACACGGCCTAGATGCAATGCATTGCAGCCAAGTCTGACCAAAGACAAACTGTAAACAAGGACCACGGAAACAAAACTTATCTTTCTGAGCTTTGTCTTTTTTCAAATTTAAGAAATACCCAGGCTCTGCTAAGTAAGTCTACTCTTCCAGTAGCCTTCATCGTGTAAATGATCACCATGAACATCAAACAAAAGAGTTTTCAAAAAGAAAAAAAGAAAAATGGTTCAGCCACAGTTTAATTTCCTGTCCGCTTTCAAAAGAACATATATTCACCAGGAGGCTTGGGAAAAGGGCTTTCTCCCACTCTCTTGACACTTTTTGTTTGAGCTGTGCTAGATGAAAAAGAGGAGTCATAAACTGATCTGGGCACTTAGATCTGCAACTTTCTAAAGAAGGGACTGTAAGACTGTGCATGTTACATGTGGGAGAGGCAAACGAAACACAGAAATGGGCTCCTACATTTACTGGGAGCTGTCACCACTCACCCCACGGTATGGTCAGTCCTCCAGGAAAGAAACAAAAGGTAATACACGTGCAACACCTTGGAATATGCACACAGGACCAAGTGAGATTCACAAAAGTCCCTGCCATATGCATAGAAGCACTCACATTTGTTAAATATCATTTTCCCCACTCCAGGGTTGAAGGATTTTTATTCGGCAGGTACTTTTTGAGACTTTGATGCCTACAGTTAAGCATCCCTTGAGCTCAAATCAATACCTCACCCACTCTGAAGTTGGAAGCCAAAGGACCATCTTAAAAAACGTTACAGAGTCTTTCTACTAATGCTGATATGCTGATAACCCAATCTGGTTGCATATGCCCAAGTGGAACCACAGAATGCTGAATTTCTTCATATAAGACATTATCAGAAAGTAGGCTTTATAAATTTAAGCAAAGTATAAATTTAGCAAAGTAAATAAAGAAAATATGGTCAAATAATTTGATGATGATTTTTATTGAATGTGTGACTTTAGACTCCTATAACTATTAAAAAAAACCTGATCGAAAATAATGAATTTTGTCCAATTAGATTTGAATAACCATATCCAAAAAAAATAGAAGAATGAAGGTATGGGCATAGAATCTCCTCAGAAATTTCAAATGGAGTTGTTTGATGGATTTGGAACATAATTAGAGAAATTTCTATTTACTTCTTTGAAGGTATTCAGAGAGAAGTTCAGAAGTCTTGGTATACATAGAACCCTTCTATGAAGACATGATAGGAAAAAATATCTACAACTTGGCCTAAAAATATCACCCTTACCCTGAGAGTCACTATTTTTAACCATTTCCCTTATGATTTATTTCAAAAGTTGGTCTATGCTTTTACTCCATGAGCAAACTTTCATCAAAATGCCCTTTTTACAGAATAAACTTCTCTTCACTGTATAAAGACTCTATCCTACTCCTAATCCCTGTTTCATACTTGCAGCACCATCAAACAGAACTGGTGAGGTGACTCTTTTCGTTCTGTAAATCTTTTTGTTGTAAATCTTACTACTCACATGCTTTTGGTGGGTGCCAAAGAGGGGAAAAATAAGAAATGAAATTAATGTTTGTATTTAAACTTGGAAATATAATGAGAAGATAGGATGCATGCACATGTGTGTGTTGCCTACCCTCTAGGAGTAATAGATAGCTCCTTCTCTTCCTATTACAAAAATTAATCATCTTTTTCTCTCAATAATACAGAAGCTATCGCTTATTGAGTAGTAATTATGTGCCAGGTACCACACTACATCCTTCAGGCACTTTGTCTCATTTTACTGAGGGACAAAGAACTCCATGACAAAGGTCAGAAAACTTTTAAGTTATTCATTCAAAAAATATTTATTGGGCAAGTACTATCAGACACTATTCTGAGCTCTGAAGATATAAAGAGTAAACAAAAAACACAAAGTCACTGTTTGCATATAAAGAACAAAAATAGAACTTAAAAGCATTAACAGGCCAAAGAGTATCTTTAAGTATGACAATTCAACTAAGAACAGATCAATAGCTACAATGGGAGTCAGAAAAATGTTGAGAAAATCTATTCAAAAATATATTCACAAGCCAATGTGGATTTGTATATCTAACTAGATCATCATTTGAGAATGAGGGCAAAACAAGTAAGTTATTTGATGAAAACAGGTTCCCCTATTAATACATCTTAAATAAAAGCACTTAAAAGTATAATTCTAGAAGAAAACAGATGATCCCTGAAGGGAAATCAAAAAGTACACACGAATTTGGGCAAAGTAGATTCCAAAAAATACCAATAATGATCGTGGTGACCATGACCAGTATCCTTTGTATACGGGTATCATCTTACCCATCCTAAAAATTATATATATACATAATTAAACTTGAAAAATATTATTTTCCTTTAAAGAAATTAACCTGAATATAGTATTATTTGTATGAAGAGAAGACAAAGTCCCATTTTCTTCTAAGCATAATTACAAATAATGGCTTCTTCAAAGCTCTGCTGTTTTAATCAGCTTGATTTTTATCTTTTTTTATGCTCAAATTGTCACAGCTTGGCCAATGAAAGCTCTTTTTAAGTTGGTTTCGGAGTCCTGTCAACACCACATCAGAACATTTCAAACTGTACTTGCTTTTTGGCAACAAAAGTTTCTAGCCTAATCTTGAAATATCTCTTCCCAAGGCATAGAATTAGCTCCTCCTACAAGCACTGATGTTTTCAGTTAAGTTTTACCATTCCTATAATATCCCTACTTGAAAGTTTAACTCCTCACAAATTTATCAATGAACCTCTTTATTTTATAATTTGATGGACCAAGTAATTTCTTGCTATTTTTTATTCAAATTTCTGTAACCAAATCTTTTTAAACCTGACCATTAAAAAATTGAAGTCTAATTTAATATTAAAATGCTGGTATTTTTAATGATTTACATTATATGTATTCTGTTGTGATTTTATGCACATTTATTAAATCACTCAAATCCTATTTCGGCCCAATGCTTCTAATTATTTTCAGGAAGTTTCAAAATTTTTCTAATTTTTATAGGGCTATATTTCTAAGAGCTGCCATTGTCTTTAGTGAGTTTTATAATTACTTATACTTACTTCTCATTTAACTCTGAGAGAAAATTTTTAAAGTCAACTACTTGAAAAATGCTAAGAAATATACTTTATCCCTCCATACAGAGACAAAAAAATGAAAAGCTTTGGTAGTTCATTTTTTTTTAATAAGAAAAGCATCATGTCTGTAAATAATAAGGTAAGTTAAAATTGGAAAACACATTTCAGACTTTGCTTGTAGAGAAAATGAGATTTGTCCGCAGAAAGGCAAATCCATCAGGATGCTCAATATCTAAGCCCTCACAGAAAAAGCATCTTTAGATCTCTTCGATAATATTAATACGGCCGAATGGTACCCTCTGGTGCAAGACTGATTGAAACTGACACTTGTAACAGTAGGATTGCTCAAACTGGAGAAAGGACCCCTAAGGATAGAGTAGCATTGCTCAGTTACAAGTGCCTGAATATTATAGAAAATGACACTGATTATCTTGCCTCTGAACCTCAAATTAATTTTGCAAGATAATTGTCTACAATTTAAGTAAGACTGCCTCTATTATGTGATTTATCGGAGCTATCTTGAACCTCTTGGCCACTTAACATATGACTTTTCAAACGTAATTGAGAAATGTGTTTCTTTTTCTGGCTGGAATTTAGTTAAGAGGCTTAAGGGCAGTAAGTTGAGATGCAGCATCTAGACACGTGAATGCGTATAACCATTGTTTGGCTTTGCCAAAACCAAGTTAGAATCCACATTCTTCGCCAAATTGTTAGGTGTTTTTACAGAATAAAAACCCAAAGTGATTTTGGCTGCATCTGAAATGATAATTTGTCCTAAACTGTTGCCATTAGGTCCTGCATTCATTCCAATGGGAAAGCAAAGTGGAGATATTGAATCTATACGAAAAGGTAGGCCTTCCTGAGGCTGTTTTTATTCGAGCATCATCAGTCGATATATAATTAAATATTTTGTTAGAGTAAAAAATGTGATTTTTTCCCCCTGAGACAATATAGAAATACCAACCAGGTTATGTTGTATGTGCCTATTCCAATTGTTTGATACTGCGTAACTCTAGGACGGTGTGGAGGTCTCTGAGGAAGGATCTGTGGCTCCGTGAGGAAGGGTCAGTCCAATATTAGCCAAGAATGGAGTACTGAACACCTACTTTTGTCATCTTGAATGTAAATTAACTGGAGAGGCTTCCTTAGAACATTATCACTACTTTTTAAAAAGTTAAAAATTTTTATGACACTTTTAAAATGACTCAGAACCTCTGACACATGTTGGTCTCTATAAATACCTCTGAAACTAAATTTTTCTAATATCCAACCACATGCCATTTAATTTAAGAGGAAAAAAAATATTTGAGTGCCTACCAAGATCACATATGTTTGGAGCTGAGAATAAAACACTGAACAAAACAGATACAATTTTGTCCTCATTGGGATCTTGAATTATCAGGAAGTTAATAATTTTGATAATAATAATCTAAATGAACAATTGTATTGTGCTTTGCAGTGTAGTTTTAAACATTATGCCTTCTTTGAATTCCTTGGAAAGGCCCAATTTCTTCATGATGTATTTTTTCCAACATATTGTGACCTTTGGTTTACTAATAATTTTTTTAGGAATTTTGCATCTCTATTTCACAAGGGTAAGGACTTTTAATCATCTCTTATTCAAAAAAAATCCTTATTTGGTTTTAGCCTCATGACAATATTAGCCTCATTAAATTATTTGGGAAGTGTTACTTGTCCTATTCTCTGGAGGGATTTCTATGGCTTTGGAATTATTTATTTCTTGAAGATGTGTTATAACTTGCCTTCGAACCTTTCTAAATCTGTTTTATTTGTCTTTTTTTTTCTATTTTGGTTTTCATTTTGGCTTTTTTAACAGGAAGGGGGCTAGATTTTTCAATACTGATCCAATTTCTTTAGATATTATGGGTCTCTTAAGACTTTCTGGGTTTTATTTCTATTTCATTTGGTTTTGCTAAGTAATTTTTTGTGTGTGAAATTTTCCATTACAAGTAAGTATTTTTATACAGGAGTATTTATTCTCCACTGTATTATAATTTTATTTTGTATCTGTAGATATGTCCCTTTCTCTCCCATTTCCTGGGTAAATTTCACCAGAGTATGTACAGAATATATCCTTTGCCTAAATTAGCTTTTTTTCTCACAATGTGAATCAATCTGGTCAATTTTGGCTTTCTACAAAAAGGCATAAAACTGCCCCCAAAATGATGGGCCTTTCATTGGTAAACTATTCTTTTAAGATTAAACTTCTCAGCTATTAAGGTGTATCTGTAATTATTCTGTGTTGAGACTTAGACAGAGCAGCGATTCTTTCATTTTTATGAAATAAATATCCAATATTGGCCTCGTGGCCAAGAATAG
Organism: Canis aureus; assembly: GCF_053574225.1. Classification (NCBI taxonomy): domain Eukaryota; kingdom Metazoa; phylum Chordata; class Mammalia; order Carnivora; family Canidae; genus Canis; species Canis aureus. The sequence goes on along the minus strand of NC_135624.1, from coordinate 42,851,585 downwards.
CATGAAATTTCCTTTTTAGAGTCTTTCTTCTTGAATCTTTACTCAAAAACCCTAAATTTCTCTTTAAGGTATTCCTTTGAGCTCTTTCTAGGGTCTCTACGTATCTTTTAGATTTGAGACACCAAACTTAATATTAGATTCTAGAACTATCTGCTCCATGGTATATAAATTTAAAAAATTATCTTAGAACCCGAATACCCACTCTGTTATCTTTATTCAGTACGGGTCCAGAATCCTTGAATAAGGACATCACACAAATGGGTGAGTGGAAACAAAGGTCTCCTACCCAGAGGGAATTGCTGCTTCCAATGAGCTTCCTTATTACCCGTTCTCTTACTAAGGCCTCAGAGATGTACTGTCTGGCTGCTTTCTTGTCTGCTACTATGTCCCTCTTCCAGTCTTCCACAACCCCCAAAACCCCCAGAGATCCCCCAGTCCATGAAGATTTCCTATGGGTTTGCATTGCAAAAACAATAAGGAAAGTACCTGCAATAACTCTAATCAGAAGGACTCTATGCCTCTAGTAAGCGTCTGAGCAAACGGCCTCAATGCCCCTAAGACTTGAGAAGAAAACTATGCCTCCCAGGCCCTTAGCTCTGTGTCTCCTTCCTCTCTTCATTTCTGGGGATGCCACACCTCAGCAGGCGTTAGATGAAGACACTTTGTTCCTAGGACTGGCGGTTCTGATAAGGATGATAAGAACTAATTATATCTTAGTTACCTACATACCCCTTCTTCGGGGGCAACGAAGGAACACGTTGTTTTCTGCACACGGAAGTCTAAATACCCGTTGAATGAATGAACTCATGACAAACAAGCAAAAGTCGGCATTGAGTCCTTGGAATCACAAGGTCTGAGATAAGTTTCCTCTACGCTTCAGAAAAAAAAAAAAAAAAAGATATTTATTTGCTTTTCAGTTTTTACTTCTGCTTCAGGAAAGTAAATTATAATGATCTTACTCATTCCCAGATAAGGGATGGCATTTTCTTTTTCTTTCAAGGATAATTAACTAAAAAAAAAAAATTTCACAGAGTAACCTAAAATATTAGGCTGTTTGTTTTTTAAATTATAAAGTGTGACAATGCAAATCAACAGTAAAAATGAAGAACGGGTACATGTCGCAACACGATGCACCTTGAACTCATTACGTAAGTGAAATGTAAGGAACCCAGAAGAGCAAATCAGACACGGAAGTGGCTTGGTGGCTGCCAACGCTGACGAGGAGAAAATGTCACCAATGGGTATGAGACTTCTTCAGGGGGTAATAGAAGGCTCTACAACTGGATTGTGGCAATGGCTGTGCAATTCTGTGAATCTTCTACAAAGCATTGTTTCGTATACTTTTAAGTGGGTGAACGGCACAGAATGTAAATCATATTGCAATGAAGCTGTTTTTGAAAAGTAAAGATTTAGGGACTTGTTCAAAAATACATGACCAGCCGGTGAAGCCACAACTGGCATCCTCATCTTCCCAATGAGTACAAATCTTTTCTCTCCCTGTGCTGTTGCCTTGTATGTTTTTAGTGCCCTTATTTTCTGATAATCTTCCTTTTTTTTTTTTTGTCACTTGTGTATTTATATTTAGTTCTCTTTCTTTGTTTTGTTCTCACTTCTTAATTCCTCAAAATCTCCCATGCTGTCTCCGTCCACTGGCCTACATTTTAATGATCACAGTTCAGCTTTATTTTTTATTTGGTTACACCTCCCTGCGACTTCTGACACTATTGATTCATTTCTGTCTACGAAAAGGACATACGGGACTAAGCACCTGGAACCTGGTGGAGAAGACTTTGGAGAAGAGGAAGGCGTTAGCAGGATGTGAGCAGCAAGTGGGAAACCACTGAACGAAAGAATGATTCTACTGCTGGAATCTTATTACATTCATAGACACAAGAGACCTGCGAGGCTTGTTTGACTTGGTACTCTTACCCGGGAGATTGACTTACAGCTGGTGTGTGAGAAATGCCATTTTCCAGATGACTTCCTCTCCTCTTACAAAGTCTGGCTATGGCTCCTTGCAAAGTGCTGGATCTTCTCCATGTGCCAGTGTGTGAGACACTTATCTTATCTTTCCCTCTGTACTGGCTTTTTCCACTCATCTTTTTTTTAAGAGTCCTACCGTAGGAAGATTAATTCTCCTCCTTTGAGTTCCATTCCTTTTTTGATATTTGTGCAGACACTGTGATCTACCCACGTGGGATATAGGAAGGCATAAGGTAAATAGTAGTTCAAACTACACAAGAAAGTAATAAGATAATATCTTTTCTCTCTCTCCAGTATTATGACTGGATTACCTTAATCAAATTTAAGAAATAAAAAGGGACATCTTGTCCAC